>NC_136645.1:2487920-2517920 GCF_949748355.1 Melanostigma gelatinosum
AATGGACCATTTCCTGTGCAGTAAAACCAAAGTCTCTCTCTCTCTCTCTCTCTCTCTCTCTCTCTCTCTCTCTCTCTCTCTCTCTCTCTCTCTCTCTCTCTCAGACTTGGAGAGAGTTATCAACATGTTGTGTTTGAACAGTGTTTCTCTGGAGACTGTGTAACTGCATCAGAGCTCACTGAAGGGGAGAAAACTCTTGGTGAATCCAACATGCACAAACAAAAGCTGTGCAGGCCAAAACATTCCTGGTGAAATATGGAGAGGAGAAAGAGCTCAAAGTGAGAGGATGGACCCGAACTGCTGCCTGATCCACGGAGCCTCTGCCATGCCCATAAAAGGCAGCAGGGATCCTTCTGCTGCTCCTCTGTAGAGGCCGAACACGGTGAAGGAGAAGCCTGTGTGGCTCTCTCTAGATTTAAAACTGATCTGAAGCTGAATTTGATTTGGTTTTATTAAAAAATATGTGATTCAGGTCGGGACAAAAAATCAGCACCACAATCACAACAAGCCGCAGCTGGAGTGTCCGTCTTTTTCACTTTTCAATTGATGAACATGGGATTTTATTCTGTTTCTTTTGGCGGCACCATGTTGCTCATCTTCTCACATCAAATTCTTCATATGTTTACAATCCATCACAATATTGTCCCCCTGTCCTGATATTGTGATTATAATTTGCTATTTCGGGACTATTCTGCACACACATCTACCACACGCGTGTGTCCGAGCAGAGATCACTCCTCTGTTGCTCTCGAAAGGTTTTCTTGTATTTATTTTGCCCATTAAAGGAGTTTTTCTTGTCCACATGAAGGTCTGAGGATCGAGGGAGTCAAAAACAATACTGTAAAACTCTTTCAGGCACATTAGTGGTTTGTGATATTTGGGATATATGAATAAAATGGACTTCCACGTTTTAATATTGTACAACATTGTGGTCTCAGATTCGTCTTCATTTTGTCAAACTGGAAGCACTAAAAATTGTAAAAGCTTTTGAATAGTGACCTCTCGTTGATGGGGAAAGTTTTATTTACAGTAAAAACAAAGTAAAGTCATGCTTGAGGGTCTTCCTGTGTGCTTTTGGAGCATCGTCACACATCACTGCCTGCTACGCACATGTTTGTGGTCACTCTGGTGAGAAGACCGTTATTTCGGTTGGCCTAATTGTGATGTGAACAACGCAAATTAGCTTTCTTACTTTACTTTTACTTTTACTATTGTGCTTCCACTTCCCTTTGTTACCACATTGTTTCCCCGCCAACAGTCTGTCGATATATATCATAAAGCCTGCTCTGCATTAACCCTTTTAGATCACATCCTCGGCCATATTGTGCATCTATTTAACAATATATGATGTTTTCTTTGACACAAATTTAATTTCTTTGTATTTTTATATCAAAATCCAATATTTTTCACTTCCTGTAAAACAATATATGACGTGTGCTTACGTAAGCAAGTACCAATCAATGACATCATGCCATCCATCCTTTAATCAATCGGCCAATCAAAGGCTTTAGCAACAAGGCAGATGTTTTTGTGGAGCCGTATCGCACTAAACTATAAGCCCGCCCACCTTTTAGCGGTCCAATCAAATGTGAAGGATTTGATTTAAATCCCTCTTGTAACTATGCGCCGCTCAAATATTCTGTTTCACTGGAATATTTGTCACAATACAGAAGGTTAGGACACTCCATCTTCTCTTTCGCTGGACTTTAAGGCTGAATCCTTAATGCGGCGGGCCGGGGTTCGAGTCCGGCTCAGGGCCTTTTGGTGCACGCCATCACATCTGTCTCCCCTGAATTTCCTGTCTCTCTCTCTCACTATGAAATTAAGCAGAAATACCGTCAAAAAATATTTCAGTTTGACTTTCAAAAACAAATCAGGAAGTTCCCCTTCGATTGATCCGTGAGAGACGTTTAAGAGCAAGATATGAAAACAAGGTGTTAGCTGAGGTTAGGCGCGGTGTGTTTCTGGGGGGTTGTAAACCTGTGAATGTAGCTTCAAGAATCACCGAACCCACAAACAGAAAACAAATAAATGTTTGCAGCAGCTGCAGTGAATAGAGTGGTCTCGCTGACGTCACGATCTCCTTAGTTACGAGGTCTGTCGAGAATTCTCATCTCGTCATTGGAAGGGTACATATATACAGATCTGGTCCGATATTTAGCAATATTCAATGTTTACTCAGTGCAAACAGACACGTGTGTTTGTGTACATTGTACATGCATGTCATTGTGTGCGTGTGTGTAGGAATTCACTTTAAACTAACCCCTAACTTCATCAAAAGTCTCCCATTAAAGTGATGAAATATACTGTTTGTGTGAAAGGAGCTATTTAGAGACGGATCCTCTGTAGACCAGCATGCACTGCAGCCAGACCAGCAGCTCCCTCTCTTTTGCCACCATTATCGCTCTCTCTCATCTGTAACCGCCGATCAACATTCCAACGGAGTTATATTTGCTCTCTGTCGTCCAAAGGCATTCTGGGAAATGTGGGAAAGAGCCATGGAGGCAGAGATAAAGCAGATTAAGCAGAAAGCGCAAACACGTGGTCCCATGGACAAATTCTTGGAATGCATCACAGATAAGCTCATCAGGGGACGGACGCACCGTACAACCAGTTACACCTGATATTAAGCCGAGTCGGCCTTTCTGTTCTGGACAAAACTGCAGTTGTTTGGGAAACTGAATATCCGTGACACAACAAAACACGTGACGTTAAACCAGGAGACCGGTGCCCAGGGCCCCGTGCCACGTAAGTGGTTCAGCAAAGTCCATCAAATGTCCTGTTAGCAGCCGACATTAACGAGTTAAGTTCAATGCGTGAGTGTTGGGAAAATGTGTCAGCTCATTTTAATGCCTCATCACCCCAACCAATCAGATGACATGTCTTTAATGTGCTGCTGGCAGTAGACTTCATGATGCATCAGCCAATGAGATCTATAGCGACAACAATGATCTCAACTCTTCAGAATAAGTCGATAAAAACGAGCCCAACGAGGATCTAATGATACTCATTAATATATGTACTGTATGCCCTTATGTATCATGTAGCCTACTATATATGTATATATACATGTATGTGTAGATTACCATATGGAACTAGTTTGAATATGTGTGTGTGAGAATCTGTTTATGGGCGGATCAGTGTGTGTATTATTCATAATCAGACATTCAATCAATTGAAGCAGTGAAAAGAAAGTGTGATTCTCTGTGTTCTTATCATGATCCACCTTCATCATGTTCTACAGTAATGATCTGCTGCTGTACTCATAACACTGTCATATCATTATGAGTGCTTTAACAGGCTTTTCAGTAAATCCCATTTTAAATTCATTGGGAAAAGTTTGAAAGACGATTTATACATTTCATTCAGAGAAATGCAGTTTTTCTTTGAACACATGACTCTAAGCTGTTTGATGGATGAACACATGTGGGTGGTGGTGGACGTGGCTCCAGCTATAATCTGGCCCGTGGGGAACAACACTGGTCAGACTTTATGTGGCAGGAAACACAAACACACTAAAAGATACACGAGACGCTACGATGAATAACGTATTCCTTGTACAAGACACCCTTTACATGCATTGTAATTGTCATTGCACACCATCCCGTCTGTCTGAGGCTCACTCACAGATCAGACTGTGCCAGAAGTGGTTTGAGGGAATGAGCAGGGCTCGTTAACGGGAGGGTGGAGCAGCCCTCTCGAAAGACTAAGTGCAGTGGGAGGTCAGCAGACGAGGGAGGGAGAGCGTCTCCATCAGTGTTTGTGTCGTCTCTGTGAGGTGAGGTGAGGTGAGGTTTGGGGGATTTCCTCCTGAACACAGGCCTCTTCCGGAACGCTTGTGGTTCTCTGAAACAGCGATGTGGCTTTGAGGCTCCTGACAAGAAAAAGGTCCTTTTAGTTTGCACCCCCCCCCCCCCATACAAATAAAAGAGCTCTTTCAGTCTTTCACAAACAGATCAATCAAACAGAAGACAGCATAACGAGAGCGTTGTGCGTATGAAGGCGGCAACACACATTTCTGTTGAAGGCCGAAATCATTTCAGTTATGAAATCGTATCACTTTTTTTGTTTTATATTTCTGTATTACTTTGGAAAAACACGATAATCTGTAACAGATAATCTGATCGATCAAATAAAACCAACTTCCGTTACGTTAGAAGATTATAAGGAGATTTTAACTTCGGGAGAAACTTTCAGAGTTTCCGTGAGTCTGAATGGAGGTGAAGCGCCAGTCAAGAAAGTTGAGTTTACAAAACGTTTTAAGACCGTTCGAAATACAGTGTATGAAGATATGTCTAAGCGGCAAAAACTGCAGAATATTAAGTCATAAGATGTAGAAGAAGCCACAGAAAACACGTAAGTATTAATCATCTTTATGTAGATATGTATTGGCTTGGCCTCTGCGGGGCTGTGTACTTCTCCAGCAGGTGTTCATTTGTAGATATACTATGAATGAGAGCATCTTGTATTTCTTTCTTGGATGTCCTACAATCAGTCGAGATCATTTGCTCTGAAGTGCCGCTGAGAAAGAAACGAGTGATTCAGAATGAAATCAGCAGCACTTCAGACACCGGATGGTTTCTGTCCCACACAAAGTAGAGCGGAGCAGAGCTGTGGCTCTGTGTGGCGGAGGCCAAGCTTGTGATGACTGTTTACTCAGCCCAACACTGCCGCCATTCATCCGCCGCCAACAGGCCGAGCAGCCCGGTGGAAAACTGGACACACACACACACATACAACGTCCCCACAATGTCAGGGATCAGTGCAGGCCACAGTAATACATGCAGTATATATTATGCTCTTCTTACGGAGAGCTGCAGGTAGAATTTAACATCATTGAACAGAAATATATTTGTACATAAATATAACATTACAAGTGTTTTTCCCCCCCAGAAATACACATTTTTGTACCACTGTACAGAGATTAGAGTGACCGACTATCTTCCTAAACCCGGCCACAGGTGCATGCTGGGATATGCTCTATCCAACCAGTGACCCTGAACAGGTGGAACACACAGAGGACATTCTGCACCTGGGAGGATGTGGAGGAAACGCTCTGTGAACTTTGAGAACTGTTCTGAGAACTGTTCTGAGAACTGTAGGAGTCGATATAGAAACACCGTGATTCAGAAACTACAACGCGGGAGAACCACACGCACACACACACACACGCACACGCACACGCACGCACACACACGCACACACACACGCACACACTCACGCATGCACGCACACGCACGCACACACGCACACGCACGCACACACACGCACACGCACGCACGCACGCACACACACGCACACGCGCACACACACGCGCACACGCACGCACACACACACACACACAGTGAAACCACTAAACCACAACTTTTAAGTATCTCAACTAAAAGGAGATTAAATTGAATATTTCGTTATGATAATTTCTCAGAATGAATCATAGAAATATGAATAAATTCTATAAAATATGTACATTCTTTCATATAGAGCAGCAGAAAAATACAATCATGAAACTATAAATGTACAATAAACATACATATTGAATAGGATACATATATTCTGTTCAATAATCATAATTTAAAACACTAAAGGAGGTTTTGTGTAAAACTGGAAGCTTCTTATTTGCTTCGCAGGATGTAATCAGAGGCTTAAAGTGCAGCAGCTCCCCCGTGTGGACACATGTTGTCTGTGCATTTGAACATATTTGATTTTTTTTACTTTGTGTCACTCAGATTCCAGAAATATTCGAGGGAGGTCAAGAGCAAAGATCTGTGCAAGAAAGGGTTTTTTAATTCAGCTTTTTTCTTTTCAAAACCGGGATACTTTCACCTTTTGGGTCACAAAAAATCCTTCAAATCAAACAATCTGACAAAGAAAGAGGACTTTTTTGGTCACAAGTCGATATTTCTTGGGTTGAAAAGGGTCATCAGTGAAAAGCAAAGCTGCCCTGTAAACATGTTGCTTTGCCGGCTCTGAACCGTCTCCGTCGCCGCTGTCTCAGGTTCTTAGGGAGACAGACGGAGGTGAGATGGAGGGCGACAGCAGGCAGACGGGGAGAGGCGGAGCAGCAGAAGGTGGAGCCTTGAAGACTTGTAATGATGAGAAACCCATTTCAACCAATGAACACAGTTGGTCAAAAAGAATTGTCTTCATGTCACATTTCATTCAGAGCCTCATTTATACGTTATATTACTAAAAACATGGAGGAAATGGATTTGTTTATATGGCTGTTGTCTGATTTATGTCCAAAACTCCCATTTTCAAAACCTTTGAGAATTATGAACCTGGCTTTATCCAAAATTCAGATTCATGTTGTGGAAATGTTTGCAAATTAGCAGATATTTGATAAGCTACAGGACAAACATCCACCGGTACTCAGATGATGTCATACGTTCACCCTTCTTTTGTCGTTTCACTTCTTCACATTCACTCCTGCAGACCTTTTTTCCCATTTTAAACCGGTGCAGGTTTGCTGCATATCAGCCCTCGTGCTGTATTTAAGAAAGTTCATCTGTAAATCAGATTGGGAGCATCTCCACAGACGTCTATCTGTCTTTGAGTCAGGTCTTCAAGTTAAAAGCCACCGGACCATCTGGACCAGATGGAGCATCCCTGACTGTAAAACCACGACTCCTCCTGATGATAAGAGGATAACGCTCTCAGTCTGTGTGTCCCTGAGGTTTGAGGCTGATCTTCGTCTGCGTCCTTATATACTTACATACATGTAGCAGGTCAGTGTGTTCAGACCGAGGAGGCAGAGGACACTTCTGAAGTTGATGTTTTTTGTGGAGAATAAGGAGGACGTGGGCAGCGATGTACCGATCAACCTCCCTGCAAAACAAGGACTTGATGGCTCTGTACGGAGGAGAAGACCACGACTGTCACAGAGGACTGCAGCATTGATTGTAAATATAAATCCAAACAACTGAGTCTTCTTCAATGAGTCTTGTATGATATTTAGAGATTATAAATTTCATGGAGGATTAAATGTATAAGTAAGCTACAATATTGTGTATTTGCAGAAATACAACAGTTTTACAGTTGGAGGGACATTTAAATAAGTTGCAGTATCTAATTCTTCACATTTTAAATAGGTGAAAGAGATGCATTCTATTCATATTTATTGTTCAGACACCCACACCCCGGTCATGAATATGTGTTTTACATCATTTCTACATACGCATTGAAATAAAGATGGAAATCCCCAACTTGAGTTCGATCTCTTGCACCACATCAGCAGCAGCTCTTCAGCTTTGAAATGCAACCTCAGCATCAATGCAATGCACTTTTGACTTCTTGTATTTTTCTACGTCAAGTATTACAAAAATAAAGAACATGAAACAGATGCATATTTTCACTGTACTTTTCTTCTGATTGAAAGGTGGAAGAGCTGTGCAGTTTTTAAAAGTGGTAGTTTTGTGCAAAAATGTCCAAAATGAAACATTATGAGTCATTTTAGGATGAACGACTAATAATCAAACAGCAAAGAGTCCCATTGATGTTCATTTACATTGATGCACTGGATGCGACCACCAAACAGCGTTTCCAACCTTTCAGGCGTTTGATCCGGAGCGCGGCGAGGAAGAAGGAAAAGGAGGCCGAAGCATTCGCAGGTCTCTGCCGCTGGAGATCTACGGTCTGCAGAGGGAGCCGCACCTTCACTTCTCCAACCAGGAGCACTGCAGGAACATGGCCGAGCTGGAGAGGCTGTACATCGGTCAGGGCAGGGAGAGGCAGGAGGAAGAGGAGGGAGGTCTGGGAGGAAGAGGACGGAGAGGACAGACTGTCAGTCAGGTGGGACACGTTACACTTTCATATTAAGATGCTTTTACACGTCTGTGTTGTTTTGAGGGTCAAAATCGGCTCCAAATCAAGAATGAAGAGCTCGTCTTCCATTTAATGCAGAGTGACGGAGTCTCAAAGTTCAAGATTGGTGATCACAATTAGCATCAATAAGAAATATACCTATAAGTCACTTTTGTGCAGATCAGACATCATATTGTAGTAGCAGTACTTTCAAAGCTGGTGTTCAAACAAACCTACTTCAGATGCGTGTGACTGTGGTGTTTTATTTGAGAGATCGATGTGGAAAGTGAATGTCAGCCATTCCCTGATTGATGATATCTGCCCCCTGCCAGGAAGCTCCAGAGGATCAACTCCCAGGAGGAGCTGGACTTCCACGGCACGTCCAGCGGTTCAGACCAGTCAGAGCTGTGTGGAGCGGACAGCATGGGGGGACTGGACCCGGACAAGAGGGACTCCTGTCCAGGACCGAACCTTCGAGAGGTCGGTGAAGTGCAGCTGCTCACATCTGTTCTTGAGTCTGGCTACTCTTGGAGAGGAATGACGAGGAGGCAGAGAGAAAGTTGTTTCTTTTAATCTTCCTCGTTGATGCTTTGTTGTCACATTTCACTCCCTTCTACTTCCTTCCCAGAGACTTCCTGTTGAGGCCCAAAGAAATGCCGACCCGGGAGCAGTTTCGGTTCCAGACCAAGGCCTCCTGTCCGAAACCGCAGGGAAGACCGTCCCGTCAAACTGGGGTCAGGGTCAGGTCGAACTCCAAGGCCACCGTGCCTAAGCCCTTCCAGATGATGCTGAGAGAGGAGGAGAGGAAGAGGCACAAGGTGCGGACTCGCTCCGAGATCGAGCTGGAGAACACGCTGCGGAGACGGGAGCTGGAGGAGCTCCAAGAATGCCAGAAAAAGTTCCGGGCGTCCCCAGCGCCGGCGCACATACACCTACCCCTCTACGAGATGATCAGCCGCCGCCCCGCTCGCCCCTCCGACCGAAGCAGAAGTGGTGATGGCGACCGTGACCCCAGAAGCAACCGGGCGCCTGCCGCCGCTTCGCCGAGGCCTTTCCACTTCCTGGCGAGAGAGAGGAGGAAGAGGGAGGCGAAGATCGTGGCGGAGCTGGGGAAGCTGGGGCCGAAAGAGGAGCGGCGGGCCTTCATGCCCAACTCGATGTACGGAACCAAAGCTGCAGCACACGCCGAGACCACGAGCCGCCAGTATCTAACCCTCTGCCCCCTGGAGAGGGAGGCCACGGAGGGCCGAAGCGATCCAAACTCAGACCCGGAGCCGGACGCGCTCCACCCAAAGTCGGACACCTCCCCCGACTCCCGTAGGCCTCGGAGATGTCCGTTGAGATGGTGAAGGAGAGGGAGTGGTCCTCCACTGACAGTGTTCATGAATCAAAGGGAAGGAAACCAGAAGCTGCATCTGAACGGCTGATCAGTTTAATATGCAACTGATTCGTAATTCATTGCTATTCATAATACATCATATTCTTATACATGAGAGCAAAGTGTAACACAGATAGTTGATGTATTTTAATGGCTGACCATCTAGGGGCAACTCGTGGTTCAGTGTCTTTCCGGAACCTTTTGGAATGTGGATATGAGGATTAAACCACCACACCCAGGTGCTATGCCATGTTGTGTGTAAGTGGTTGTGAGAGAGTGATGACCTACTTTAGTTGGGGTTGTTGTTCATGTTGCATAACAGATGCAGATGCAGACACACTCACACACTCACTCCTTCAAACGCGCACTCCTTTTGGAGTGAACGCAGCTCACATGAGCTGCTGCGGGCTCAACTAATCACAGCTTGACTTCGTCGCTCACGTGTTTTACACCCATTCACTCAGTGCAGGTTGTCCCGGCGCGGAAACCCCCGCAACTTTATTAAGAGGCAGCGACTTTGAGCAGCCATACAAATAAGTCATGTAATTATTCATATTCATCGGTATCTTTATTCCAGAGGACAAGATAAACTGTACATGTAGGCTACCGGTAAGAATGTGTGAAAATGTTGGGTTCTTGATGCACTTTACAGATTATGAGGAAATGTGTCATCATCCCTGTCTAAGTGTGTGTGTGTGTGTGTGTGTGTGTGTGTGTGTGTGTGTGTGTGTGGAGGCGGGGACTGTTATCTTAGTATTGTGGCGGAATAAGCCGCAATAATAAGATGATGGAATGATAATAGAGTATGCAGGCACACAGGAGCCTGTTGATAATAGACTTGAAATATAAATATCTCAGAACGCCTGTAGGTGGAGGAGGGAGCCTAAAAGTAAAACAATTGAAATTGCATCAGATGCACCGACGACACACCTCTGGACCACCCCCTCCCTCCTCCGCTGAGAATGGGGCGATGACGATTTATTCAATGTGACGCTCTATGAACCTATAAAGGACCTCTAGGGAGAACGCAACACGCAGAGAGGAACTGACGGGCAACGTTGAAGCTGAGCCGCTTATACTACGCGACTCCTTCTTTTTTATTTCATTTTTATTTTCTGAAGGTAAAGTTTTCAGACTGCTCGATCGCGATTAACAGCCGGGAGTCACGCGACAAGAGTCAGTTGGTGAACAGGTGCGGTGCAGGGGGACAGGATGCTTCTGCGCGTGTTGTGGGTTTGTTCATGTGAGTACTTTTTAAAACGAAGTAACTGAATCAAAGCTGGTCATCACAGAGAAACTCTTTGAGCAGCCATACAAATAAGTGATCTTGTCTTATAATTCGTCTTTGATGTAACAGTCGGCGCATGAGATACCGGTAAGAAGCACAGAACGAGCCGCGCTTTTCAATCATTCCAGCAACAGATTATGGGAGGAACGTGTGTGTTTATATTGCTCTGTAGATTGTGCATTATTCTGTAATGTGTCATCATCCGTTCACGTGTGTGTGTGTGTGTTAGTTTGGTCCTGCAGGTTCTGGCTGGTAGGTCGGCCGTGAGCGGCGATCGTCTCAAAGGCCCACCTTCTTAATCCGCATGTTCTTTTATGTTTTTCTTCCGCCAGTCGTCTTCCTGAAGCTCTGCGGTGCTGACATTCCATGCACCGTCACCCAAGATGGAGAACGGACAGTTTACACTCTCCCAGAGTTCATGGACACCCAATGCGCACACACATGGTTCAACAAGACCGTGAGTGAGACAAGACGACTCATTTAAATTCAGTGTGTTCAGTGTTATCTTCTGACAACACACACGTGTTAAACAATCCTCGATGAACCTCTCTCATGGCAGACATGTTTACCCGTCACAGCGCGGGTGTAACTGATATCGTAGCGGTCAATGCAGTTGTGTTACTGGCTACATCTGTTTGACAGGTAAAAACATCTGACAGCAGAGGTGCACTGGAACAACAGCTGATCTACCATCTTCATGCTCCTCATGTTTACCAACCGTGCCACTCTCTAAAAACAGGAAATAGGATAATACCACACCTTCAAGAAGTGGCATTGCATATTTGTTTACTCCCTTTAGGATGATCATGGCTTTCCACAAGGACATGGAGCAATCTGACCCAATCTGATCCCACTCTTCCACCAGTCACTCATCTTAATGATTGCATATTTCAATGACTTTTCCTTGATTGTCAACATACAGTGAATTATTGCAGGATAATTAGGCTTCTTGTTCATTTTAGCCCACACAGTCTGTAAATATCGATTCATATTTAGAAGACAAATAACAAAGGAACTTGGCTGGTATAACTAGGGACCAAGTAATAGACACAGGTGCCGGCACCTGAGGATGTCCTCTGTCTGTGCGATCAATGCAACTCTAGATGTGTTTTGTCAAGTATGTAGCTGTGATGTCCCATCCAGCCATGTCTTTATTGTTCAGCCGATCAACTGTAAACGTATTGCATGACATCACACGCGTCTTCAGCTGTAGTTGTGTGTTTTTATAAGCGGTTTGTGATGCATGACATGATGGAGATACTGTACGTCACTATTCACATGCACTCTCAATCTGAGCTAGTTTGTAAAGCTGCTTTATTGTCTGCCACATGTCGACTTTAGGGTCACGTACTCGCCAATGACGAGGAGCAGACTGTCGGGCGGACGGTGGTGTCGAACACAAACCGGACTCTTGTTACCAACGAGTGCTCAAAGCAGATCAATTATCGCCGCACCTGCTTCCCTGGGGTATTACTACACTGTTACACAGAACTGCACACATACAGATGTTACGCACACATAGAAAGTAGAGCTAAATGCTGTTAATTATGTGAGATAACTTGCTCCAGTCCTGTTGATATTGGTTATTTGTGATGAGCATTTTCCTTTGGGAATCCCACACTGACGTCACACATCCGTGCATTGTATTGATGACTGCTTCATTAGAGGCACTGGAACTTATTGATACCAACACATCTATTCTTTCTGCTTAGTGGGTGCAACAAATGGCGACCTGCACCTGTGAGTATTATTAACAGTCAGACTTTGCTTTATTTTTTTATGTCCTTCATTTAGTTTGAAGTACATTTTTATTCACACAATGTTCTGTTTTTACAGCCAATTGCAGCAGAAACTCCGCGGCTCCAAATAGAAGAGGTAGGAACTAAACTAAATGATGTTGTACTGTGTTGTTTGTATTTGTATCAGATATTGGTTGCATCCTAGAAGAGGAACGAGATAACAGTTATCTAAAACCCCGATAAGACTCAGACCTAAAGAAAGCTTTGAGCTGAGCAGACAGGCTGAAGTGTGAATGAAGTCACTGTGCGTTCTCACATTTCTCTGTTTTGTCAGTCGAAAGCATTATGTGTCACTACTTCCTGTTGACTGAGTGATAATATAATCTGCAATATCACAGATGTTCTGCTTCAAAGCACTTTCCATTCGAGCAGGGGTGGAAGTAACAATTTACATTTAATCTCGTTACTGTAAGTCGTATTTTCAGAAATCAGTAATTTTACTTGTACCAAAGTATATTTATTTTACCTCAAATATTGCATTCGAGTCACATCCCACAGAAACATTGCACAGCAATCCAATAAAATGAAGGATGTCGTCATTGTGGGTTATGGTTAAGATTAGCGTGACCGTTTCTCTGCTCTGACCACTGATTTAATGCACCACAATGTCACAAGGCAAAGAGTTGCTTTGCTTTCTCTCCGAACACACTGTAAGGGAAAATAAAAAATATATAATCACAACAATAAAGCAGTAAAAAGACGACTCCACATGAAGGCCAGTCTGTAAAAATGGGTTTTGCTGAGTAAACGGTCTCTTCTCTTGACAGAGTTTCCCGCCCGGATCCTTCCAGTTGCCGTCGCTGTCGTCCTGCTGCTGCTGCTGCTGCTGCTGCTGTGCTGCTGTGCTGCATATTCAGAGAACGTATTATAAAACAAGCATAAACAAAGTTGTGGTTTATCAAACGTATATCTCTTCCAAATGGCTGGTCTACTCACGATGCTGTGCGGTAAATGGTGAGGAAAGTTCACGCACAAATTGGCTCTTTTCACGATTCATAGATTCGAATTTTAACGCATTACGTTGTCACTTTTACTTTGTAAAGCCTTGCCCCCAACACAAATCTGGTGTTTTCTAATGCTCTTATTTGTTATCTGCAGGTGGATCCTCTGCTGCCGGTACGATCTGGTGAAGACGCAGGACATCGTGACTGATGTGGAGGAGCAGCGTTGGTAGAAAGCTGTTACTGTCGTTCATCTGTTAGAGCAGTCGCAGCATTAGTAGCAGCAGCACATATTCTGTTCATAAGCTCTGTAAAGTGTTCCCCGGCATTATTTTAGCAGCAGTGTGGTTTGGCTCATGTTACAGTTACTATAATGACGGATTGACAGAACTATTGTAGCTAATTAGGTTTCTGCAACACACACACCACGCCATGAACCATGGCACGATAAGCTTCATTCTTCTGTTTCCTTATTCCACCAACTTCTAAGCTCAAATCAAACACTGTTCTTTCTCTCCAGATGATTTTACAGTGAAGGGAGATTTTTTTGCGGTTTTGTGTGTGGTAATTGTACTTCCTTTTTTTTTATATGTTCATGGCGCTGTCTTGGCTCACTCAGGAAAGAGATTTTAGATCTCAATGAGACTTAATGAAGAAAAGAAAGTTTTCTCACAGCATGGCCCGTATCAGCTCTCTGTTATATTTGACAAAGCAGCTCGTCAGTCCAGTAGAAAGCTTTTTAAATCTATTTATTTTAAACAAAGCACAAACATCACGGCTGAGACTGTCAAAATACTAATTGCACAGCCACCAGTTGCCTTCCATTAATTGGTGCACAGATGAAGAGTTGGCTGTGAAAGCTGACAGAATCTCTGCGGCACCAGTGAGTGCACATTGAGAACTATCAGCTACTGATCCACCCAGAACTACGTCGTCACACAACCGGTGACACGCGCCGGTTATCAGCAGCTTCTGCTAACTATGGGTTCATCACTTCAGCTTTGAGGGGGTTTATTTACAGGAAACATTAAGACAATCATGGAGCACTTGAGATTATATGATTTGGTAATAATGGCAAGAAAAAGGTGATGAGGAAAAATAAGTCTAGAAAAGAATTGCACACATTATGTAGCTGTAGAAGCATTTAAATCTAGAAAGGTGCACTCGGTAGAGTGCCGATCTCCGCCAGGTGTGTCTGCAAGACCACTGCTGCAATGCGCTGTAAAGCTATTTAAAACACACTCCATTCAAACTCAAGACCACTGCTGCAATGCGCTGTAAAGCTATTTAAAACACTCCATTCAAACTCAAGACCACTGCTGCAATGCGCTGTAAAGCTATTTAAAACACACTCCATTCAAACTCAAGACCACTCCTGCAATGCGCTGTAAAGCTATTTAAAACACTCCATTCAAACTCAAGACGCGGCCATCAATGCAGGCAGTTGGCATGTCAATATACATTCTTGCCAAAAACTCAATTACAACACACCGAGCTGTTTGCCCGCTGAGTTGCACTCAGCAGTGTGTGTCGTGGTAGTTCCGTTAGTGGCTAGCACACTCACATCATCCTCCTGGATGATAATAATAATGTCCACATTAAAGTAAGGCTACGAGTACGTGTGGAAATGTTTTCGTATCCCGACATGTAAACTATTATACATTTATGACACGTAGAAAAGTTTTAAGAAATGTTTGTTTTTTGCTGCCGCAGAAAGAAAAAGTTCGAGTTCGACCGTATTTATAATTTCCTGCGTTATTTAACCGTGCCTAGATTCGTCACCGTGTTCAGCCTGAAGATGGGTGGCTGACCCACTGATCCCGTTGGTAATGCAGGCTCCCGGTCCCAGGAGACACACATCGTGATGTTAAAGTGAACCGAAGCTGTGGAAGCTGTTTGACTTGTAATGGAGCACCAGGGAGTGCGCTTTCAGTGTCCTGTAGCATCACAACGAACCACTTTAACCTCGACCTGAAGCTCCACTGTGTGGAGAAATACATATCTAATATTGTATTATTATTATTATATATATTATTAATATCTAACTTATATAATACATTTATATTTAAATAAAAACATATGTATATTATCTATATCTATAGGGGATTATGTTCAGCCACTGTATGACTTTTATTCTTAAATGATATATCCATCTGTTAACTGTGTGCCTTATGAAATCTTGTGTTATAATCATAATCATGTAGCATTCACTTCAACCACTTTGCTTTTGTTGTCGTAGCAAAATAAACTACTACCGTATTTAAAAGTTGTGTTTATTCATTGTGCGGCAGCAGAGGTGTGTCTCACAATCTGACTGTTCACGTCCGGTGGCAGCGGGGGAGGTGATGGTGAGAGTCTTGTGATGAGTGAGTCATCCAGGGTTTTTATGCTTCCGGCTCCTCGACAGAGGAAGCACGTACACACGTCTCCAGATGTTGCTCCTGTGCTGTAACCTGACACCAAGGTTTTCTCTCCGGTCAGTACTGACAAAGAGAGCTTCTCTGGGGAAATTCAAAAGACCTTAAAAGTTCATACAGTTAACTTTATTTATCCACAAAGGGCAAGTACAAACTGACAGGAAACCAACATGCACGGACAGACGTGTAGAAGCAAAAGGAGACGTTTCAGACTGACGGCGTGAAAAAAGAGATTCCAGCGAACAACAGACATGGTGTGACTTACTGGAAACACCTCCATTCTGATGACTGTAAGCCCACACACAAACAGCTCCTGTGTTTGGACAGGAGTGTAGCTGATAGGAACGTGTCCACTCCTCTTTGAATCACACCTTTTCAACCCATTTCTAAACTTCCTTTTTTTCTTTTCAAACTTTTTAGAAGATAAAGTGTAGTTCCTCAATTGTCATCTTCTCAGACTCACAACATTTTGTAAAACTTCCAGTCAGGTTTCAGAGCACAACTCTGCACGGAAGCAGCTAATGACCTCCGCCTAGCAGCAGATTCCCCCGAGATGCTCATCTTTCTAGACCTGAGTTCAACCTTTGCCTCCATAGATCATTCTGTTTTAATTGAGCGCCTTGAACGCATGCATGGAGTATGGTGGGTATCTCAGGTTACAATAGGTAAGTCATCGTCGAAACGCTCGGTCAGTGTCGTCACCGGCGTTGCAGACAGATACATGGAGGCGTCCATAAGGGACGCAACGCACTTTCACCTACGATGTAGGTAAAGTCACCAGCGTCATGATTACACTTGCAGAGAAACAGACGTAGTATAAAGGGCGACACAGTCCACTCAAGGTGGGTGGGTCAAAACAAACACAGGACTTTCACCCAGGAGGCCGCTGTTCGTGTCCCATACGAGTCACGTTAACGTGAACCCACGCCTCAGTTTATCTGCTTTAAGATTTGACTCAGTATTTGAATGCATTGAAGGAGCTAGCCACGAGCTACATTGATGACCTTTTAACTCTGCGAGCCATAATGCAGAATATGATCCTCAGGCCTTTCTTCTCCTTCTAGATGAGTACAGTAAAGAGGTATTGTCTTCTTCAGTGAAGTCAGAATAAATGATGTTCGTGTGTACTCAAAGCTGTCCCTTCAGCACATTAAGACCAAAGGTAGCAGAGCTGACTCGAGTTATACCGCATCAGTTACATGAATGTATTAGAAGTCAGCGTCTCTTCATGCATTCCTCCGTTCTAATGAAACCCACTGGGTGTTGGAGAGCTGTTTACAGGAACACACCGATTTACCAGAAGGGCAACTTCACGATGAATCAGACTCATGGTTTGTCCGTCAATGTGTGTTTGTGGGCACATCTGTGTTGTTACAGAGATGAGGAAGAAGCCTCATTCAGCTGACAGCTTTTGCTGCAAATCAATCCCTTATCTTCTTCATTTATGTGTGTGTGTGTGTGTGTGTGTGTGTGTGATCACTGAGTAACTTCATAAGGTGCCATACTAAACATGAGTAGTGTGCTGCAAATGATACTTTTAGAAATCACAATCGGTTCTTTGCAGGTCAACGTTTTCCTGAATTGAGATTTCTCCTCTTTATGGAGCTTCCTCACATTTCTGGTTAAAAGTATTTTGGGCCTTTTTGAACCACATCCTCTGACTGACACATACTGAGTTACAACAAGCCAGAATCACATCAGGACAAGGTGAGACAATGACAGGAAACATGACTGTCTGCATAACGGAAGTGAAACGGATACATACTACCATGAGCCAGACTGCTGAATTGGTTGAACAAAGACTGAAGGGGAAGTCATCTAACGGGACATTTACAACATCAGCTGCCACAAGATGTCAGCAAAGCTTCATGTTTCTTTCCACTATGAGCGTTTTATCAACAACCGAGACCGTCTGCTTCTGTTTTCAACTTGACTTATAGAATAAACAGAGGTTTATACATGTCTGTCTGTCTCCCTGTCTGCCTGTCTGTCTGTCTGTCTGTCTGTCTGCCTGCCTGCCTGTCTGTCTGCCTGTCTCCCTGTCTGCCTGTCTGTCTGTCTGCCTGTCTGTCTGCCTGTCTGTCTGTCTCCCTGTCTGCCTGTCTGTCTGCCTGCCTGCCTGCCTGTCTGTCTGTCTGTCTGTCTCCCTGTCTGCCTGTCTGTCTGTCTGTCTGTCTGTCTCCCTGTCTGCCTGTCTGTCTGTCTGCCTGTCTGTCTGTCTGTCTGTCTGCCTGCCTGCCTGTCTGTCTGTCTGTCTGTCTGTCTCCCTGTCTGCCTGTCTGTCTGTCTGCCTGTCTGTCTGTCTGTCTGTCTGCCTGCCTGCCTGCCTGTCTGTCTGTCTGCCTGTCTGTCTGTCTGCCTGTCTGTCTGTCTCCCTGTCTGCCTGTCTGCCTGTCTGTCTGCCTGTCTGTCTGCCTGCCTGTCTGCCTGCCTGCCTGCCTGTCTGTCTGCCTGTCTGCCTGCCTGCCTGTCTGTCTGCCTGCCTGCCTGTCTGTCTGCCTTTCTGTCTGCCTGTCTGCCTGTCTTCCTGTCTGTCTGTCCACCTTTCTGTCATTTTTGTGAGTAAACATGACAATCTCCTTTTCAGCTGGTGATCATGTGATCGTGGGGGATTTCCTCAGCAGTTAAGGTTTACGTTCCTCTTGTTGTGAGTTGAAAAAGAACTTAAGGTGCTTAATACAGAAGTCCTGAACACATGGATTCATTGCCTCCACACAGCTCTCAACATGGCGACAGTGCTGACAGAGCCAGCGGTGTTCACCTGAGGGGGAACCAGGCCCAGAGGAAGAGCGCTAACTCTACATGGTGGCCAAACCCACAACTTCCGTGTGATGCCATGGGGCCCAAACAGAGAGAAAGGAAAGACACGTCTGTAACTCAGCAGATTATCTTTTTTTGAGGTAAATCAACTTCCCCATTAATTGTCCTTATTTAAATCATTAGGTCCTTAAAAAGTACTGGTTCTGAATCAGAAGCAACAGCTGAATCCCCATGAATGAACGAGAACCAGCTCCTGTTCTTCTCTACCTCCAGCTAGCGTTAATCTCAGACGGCATGTTTTAATGGACTATAAGGCGCATCGTTTAATGACCTACATTAAAGACTGTTTTTTAAATTAGGTACATTTTTATGGAGGAGACAAGGGAAATATTCTTCCATCATTTATCGTTCCTCTCCATTTGTAACGGGCCAAATGTCCTCACTTCTCCTAAACGTCTTCACTCTTGAGGTCTTAAAACTGAAAGCGGTCCCGACACATCAACAGAGACAAACCGAGGGGAAAGTGCTCAGGGCATTCCAGGTTTTGACATTAAAGTTTCCCAAGAGCATACCACACGCCACACAGGAGGAGATCACTTTAATAAACTCTGTTAAGTGGCTGCTGCAGTGCTGGGCTTTCATCTGGACACGAAGCCGTGCTGCACACCTCTCTGCCAAACAATGAACATTCCCTTTCAATCTGTTTGTTGGCTTCATCTGCATGTATTTGCGTTCAGGATGTGCTGTATTGTTTCCTGACGAGTCACATGGTGTTCTTGGCATTTGGACAGAACTAGAACAACTGCTGCGATTGTTTCCGTTGGACAAAACCCAACACGGGTAGTAAGAAAACCGCAACCTCTAATGCCTGAATCATCGCGTCACAACTTCCCACTCCTTTTATTGTTATTGAAGCTGGCAATGGTGCAATGTGTGATATCTGGTCACATGCTCAGAATGATTGAAGTCTTTCACCTCCACCGCTGAATCATGAGACTTCATGCTGCAGCTCTACCAGGCTGCTTCAACTAAAAAGCCTCCCGGCGAGTCTTCTTCTCATTTCTACCACCAAGGAAAGTGGAACCAGGGAAAGACTGGACTCAGAATAAGATGTAGAAAATGAAGTCAGGTGAAAAACAGGCAGAGATAAAAGAAAGAGGAGACCGGGGAGCACAGAGTTCACATAGACCGAGGAGGTGAGGGTGATTCGGTGGTTTAGTAGTTGGGAACATGGACACTGACTGAAAGCGTAAGATTGCAGCAATGCAACAAAAAGGAGGCAAGCTGCCATTAAACACCACAGAAGAAGAAGAAGAAGACAGGAAGTGAAGTGAAACGAGAGGAGAGGAGAGGTATGTAACATAAAATATAAAAGGAAGCACTGAAATGTAAAATAAATAAAGAAACATAAGTTGAGGAGCAGGAGCAGCTTCAGGAGAAGACAGACGGGCTCTGACGTCAGGAGGTCGGAGGTCAGGCTGAGAGGGGTTCATGATCATCACGTGACGATTCAGTGAGAGAGGTCGGAGGTCAGGCTGTGAGGGGTTCATGATCATCACGTGATGATTCAGTGAGAGAGGTCGGAGGTCAGGCTGTGAGGGGTTCATGATCATCACGTGATGATTCAGGGAGAGAGGTCGGAGGTCAGGCTCAGTGGAAAGCAGCAGCCGTGCAGTTGAAGACTGACGATATCATTCTGTATGTATCAAACGGATAATAACAACAATAATAACAGGTTGAAGGATAAATACGTTTAAAGGGCAAAGAGACATCACCAGAGACCCAACAACTCAAAACACGTTGGTTCCGTTCAGACAAAAGAAATCCTTTTTTTCCAACACTTTCCCTCCAAAGTGAATCACAACATTTGGGTTTTTGCTGCTCATCATCAGGTAAATGATTGACTTTTCGCAAAGCTTCACGTCTTCAGATCAGAACCGTCTGCTGTCGGGTCACAGAGGCTGGAACCACTCGGACACATGAGGAACTTGGATTTTCTCCATGATGTTTCAGCAGTTAGTTCACTTCTTCCAGAGCTGTCAACAACAAAACGGCAGAACAGATGATGCATGTGACACTTAACATAAAGGACGTTTTGAAATAAATGATGAAATGCTGCCCCCTTGTGTCTGCGCCTCCGGTATGCGGGCAGACTGGCTGCACCTCCGGGGCCACGATTACAAGTCGGGAACGAAGCTGCCGCGCACTGGAGGGACTCTGTCGGAGAGCTTGATCTGTTTGTCATGTGACTTTGCGTACTTCAGTAAGAAGCACATCTGTGGTTATTTTAACCCAAAACACAACGTTTTAAACCGAACTACGTAGTTTTGTTGATCCGATTTAATACGTCAAAGTTGTTTCATCTCATGTTGCATCTTACACATTCATATTTAGCACTTATGGTCTAAAGAAAATTCACATAATAATCATCATATATTCATTACATAATGCAAAAACACAGTCAACAGAATTGAGTGGAGCTCTACTTGTGTCAAAGTCAGAACTGTATATTTTATTGTTTGATGAGGTTTTATTTGTTTTTAACTCTTATTATTTGTGTAACATGTGTTGCTCCATTGTTCAAATAAAAACGTGACGTAAAAAATGTAGCTAATAAACAACAATAACCCTCAGCAAACTCAACATTGACTTTTGGGTTCACGCGGGACACAAACGGCGGTGGCCAGGGTGAAAGTTCCGTGTTCGTCCAACCCTCACTGGCTCCATCGCTCTTTATTCTTCTTATTCACGCTGGTTTCATACAGCCAGAAAGAAAGAGAGAGGAAGAATAAAGCTAGAAGCCGGTGTGAGATTACAGACTGAAGTGTGTTAGTAGGACGAGAAGGAAACAGCATGACGAACAACACACACACACACACACACACACACACACACACACACACACACTGGACAAAGTCAAGCCGAGCTCCTCATTAGGTATCGGATGTTGAGAGGACTTCGGTCATGGGTTCATGTTTCTGTTCCGGTTGTGATTCACGTGTAAAAGGTGTCAGTGGGATGGTGTTCATCCTGTAAAGCTCCGTCTGGTTCCCTCTTTGTTCGGCTGCGTTATACAGCAGGATCTACTCTGGCATCCAGGAAATAGCCACATGCTTAAAATCCATCACTGCCTTCTCAGCTTCTCCGTATACATGTTGCCAAAGTAACTGGCAGTGAAGAGAATAGAATCATCACAGCCTTAAACAGTGTTTAAAGCCCTCCGGGGTTATCCAGGGTGATCCTCTGACGTCCTTCGCTGCTCTCGACTCTTCCCGTTCAGGCTGAACTGCTGCCCACGTGCTGAAGGATCCAGAAGATGTTGTTCATGCACCAGACAATCCTTTGTTAGCCTGTTGATGTCATTCCTGCTGCCTGAGGACTTTCTGCTGCAGTTTGATAACTTCATGTTCATGTTAATAGTGAACTAACAGCTGTTTAGCATATTGATTCAATGCTTTCACTGTCTCCAGGTCATTTCTGGAGTCAAGGTTTTTATTCACAGTTAGAATAATGAGCATCAACAAAATGATCTTTATGTTTCCCACGGCTTGAAGCTTGTCGTCCTTCACTGTTGTGGCCTGAAAGGTGCAGCACCAAATCCTTGAAAGGTTTGATATTTAAAGGTCAGGACCTGTGACGCACAGCGCTCTACGCCGCCCCCTCCTGGTCATTCTGCAGTAAGACTTAGTGTATGTACTGAGCTGAGGGACATTGTTGCTCCGGACTAAAGTATTTAGTTTGACTCGTTTGTGTATTCTGTAAGCAGAAAGAAACTGTGGATTGTTTTTAAATTATTTTTGTGGCAGATTTTTGGTTTTTGTCAGCAAAGCTTGTTTTTATGATATGTTACAAAAAAGTTACTCCTCATTTCTGTGTGTTTTCCTACATAAAGCAGGCAACATCTGCACATTTCTGCTTGTTACATGCATCCAGTCTTTCCAAAATAAAGTTACGTTTTCTCAGGAAACAACGTAGTTAGTTTTAGTCAACAAAATGACTTGTTAGTTTAGGAAAAGATGCGGTTTGGGTTCAAATTCTGGTTTCACATGGGACGTGAACAGCGGTCTCCTGGGTTAATGTGTCTCTAGGAACTTATGTAACATTTTAAACAGAAAAGGAAATAAAGTAGATAGAGGGTTATTGTCCATGTCCACATGTCCAAAGACCCCCTAGAAATGGATACAATTAAATAAAATGTGTTATTTGTTGTGTGTGTTCAGTGAGCTTGTTTTTCTGAGAGTGTGTATAAGTTGAGATAAACTGCAGAAACTATAAACTCTATACAGCAGACAGGAGCCTCCTCAACACCACATTACTCCAAACTAATCAGCCGTTCACACACTAATGCCCCCAACAGCCCTCGGCTGATTAATGGGACTAATGGGATGCTGCCGCTTCAAGCTTGGTGATGTCTTCACAAAAAGCACGAGACGGAGACAGATTGAAATCATTGGAAGAAAAAGACGACCAGCGATCCTTTTATCCTCAGCAATTACACTCATTTATTCCCCATTAGCCTGTCGTACCTGTGTGTGTTTAGTTCATTACCGCTGCTGTAAATAATCAGAGCAAAATGCAAAAAAAACATATGCGCAGCCAACGGCTTCTCCATCTCTCACGGTTCAATGCTGGTGCATGCAGAGCGGTTTGAGCTGAACAACCTCGTGACGCATCGTATCTGCCGACCAGAACGAGGAGCTGATCCATCATCTGAAAGGCAGAATACGGAGAAGGGCCAACTGGAAACAAACACTGAGATGCAACAATGAAGACACAATGACGTGTGACAAACAAAGCGAGGATGACGGAGGAGGAGGAGGAGGAGGAGGAGGAGGAGGAGGAGGAGGAGGAGGAGGAGGATGAGGATGAGGAGGAGGAGGATGGCTGCTGGCTTGTCTGAACCTGTGACACGGCCAGCTTTCTTTCTTCTTCTGCTGGCAGTGAAGCAAGTCTCTCCTCCTCTACAAATAGAAGCAGCACATCGACACGATAACACTGTATTCAGAGCACAGAATTCATAACAGACAGACGCTGTAGACGCATCTATTATGGAGAGCAGCTCGGGTTCAGCTGAGGAGCAATTTGAACTGTTTGAGTGAAGTTTGAGTGAAGTTCTCCATGCATGGACATTGATCTTCCCAGTCTCACTCTTAATGATGACAAAATGATTCTTGTATTTCTATCACTATTTGTCAACAAACTGTCCAAAAAACTAGACAAATTCAGCCCAATAAATCCCTCCGAAACAAAACGCAAGAAACCAATCGACAATAACTGAGTTGATACTTGTTCGAGCAATGTTGGTGGATATAAATTATAATGTGAAACACAAAGCTGCTGAAGAAACGAATGAGTTAGAAATGGAAGTGTAAATGAGACAAATAGAGTTCTCTCACTCACTTTGTCACATTCTTTATGCTTCTCTTATTTGGTGCTACTTTTTCTCAAGAACAACTTTTAACAGATAAATAGACCCTATATATGTATATATGTATACATGTATATATGTATATATGTTGAAGAATCCATGTGCTTTGTGGTTATGCTGTCCCGGCCTCTGAGGGCTTCTAACAGACGCCATGTGCTTCCTCACTGTCGTGGGTCATGTAGCTGTTTCTGCTGGTTGTGGATAGTTTCATTTGGGACAAAAAAAGACTTTATCATGGGACCTACAGTCATACCGGCTGTCCAGCATTATACCGACGAAAAATAATGCGTGGTAGTGGTCGTCAGATCGTGACTTTAAAAGTTCATGCATAACGAGCGCCGGCTTTCCGCTGACATGAGGCTTTTGTCTGTGTTGAGCTCACAGCCACGCCCTAAATCATGGCGTGAACTCGCGATAAGTGTTGCTTCTCAGAGTTTGAAAACATCTGGATCCATGAAAACTGTCAACACTGTTCAACTGTTTTGCAATTTGTAAAATCTAGTTCTGATGCTTTTCATGGTCGGCATTACTTCAGCATTAATTCATGCCGCTTTGTTGTGTATTGTACTTTGACATTCCAGTACAAAAATACAAGAAGTCAAAAATAAAATATTGGAAAAGTTAACTGAGGTCCTTGTAGTTCTTACAAATTCTGCCCAAGCTAAGGTTGAACTTTCTTTCAACAATGTTCCTCTTTGCTGGACGAGTGATTTCTCTGTTCCAGATAAAAAAAGTTTCACTCGCTACACTTCCGGAGGAAATGCAACTTTGCCTCGTTTGAGCCTTTTTCCCCAGAGTTCCGTGGATCCAGTGAGAATTCCTGGGTGAAGGGTCGCCCAACCCGCCTTCAGCTTCCTTTTACTTTCACACGTGACACCAACAGCGGCCTACTGGGTGAAAGTCCAGTGCTTTTCTGACTTATTCTTTATTCTACCACATAACTTGCAAAAAAATAAGTTTGTACTTTTCATAAAACGTACAATGCCAACATGTTTTCTTGAATAGGCGACTATAATCAGCCCGTTCTCTGTTCCAGGGCGTCATCGACCGACTGTAGACACATTTAAATAAACGCAGAAGTTCATCATAAAATGCTCAGAAATCCTGAATCTGCACCAAAAGGGAATCACTGGTTTCTTGACCCACGCCTGAACTTCCCAACAAATCTAATTCAAATCTGCTCACGCTTTTGAGATATCCTGCTAACCAACAAACACACAAACAGAAACAATTGGTGCTGAGCCCGGGCCTGACAACATAACCTCCTCAGAGGAAGTAATAACTCTTCAGAGTGGAACTGAAAACAAACGTCTTAATGGGATTTTGTTTTTCATTCGTCTTCTCAGCCAAAAGCAGCAGCAATCTGGAAATGTGTTGATTTACTGACTGCGCCAGCAGTAACACACTCAAACATGGCAAACCTCATCTCTGAATGAAGACTAAACTGCTCGGCTCTTTTCTCTCTCATGAAGGAAAAGTCTTGGAATAACTTTCTTCAGCATCATGAAAAGCCCCACGAGTCTCTGGATGAGGCGGACAATGATCACATGATTGGATTCAGGTGCCATCTTTCAGCCGAGAGTGAATTTAATTTCACTAATTAGGATTCGGCTGTGTGTTTAGTGAATGCATGGGATGTTTAATTAGGACTCATCGTTTGGTAAGAATGTGTGTTATCCCTGAATATGATATGTGGCCATATGGTAGATATATAAAAAGACAGAGTGAAGGTAATTCATATGTCGGCTTGTTTGTACACACACACACACACACACACACACACACACACACACACACACACACACACACACACACACTACAGTCCTCTCCAAAGAAGTCAATAAAAGAGGAAGAATTCCTCTGACGCAGCAGACTTGTGAAATCTTTGAGTGCAACTTTTCTGCATCGTATCTCTGACTCTTGTTTTAAATCTAACGTGTTCACGATAATAAAAACGAGCCCTCTGCCTCGGATCTGCAGCACTTTTATGTTCGTATCAAGCCGTCTCGATGTTATGGAGACCCTGAGGAGTTCTGAGTTGTGCTCGGTAAAAACCCCGTAGATGGGAGTAAGAAAAAGAGAATCAGGCCGCAACACGGCTGGGAAATTGAGTGTAACACCTTCAGGGTGTTGAAGTTTTCAGGCTCAACTGTAAATGAACAAAAAGAAAAGCACCACCAAGAACCAACGTGTGTTGCTTTCTTATCAGTGTCCATCCAAAAGGGATTTCCTCTGCTCTTCAGTTAAAACATGTCGGAGGAACTGTTTATTATTCATGTGGGGAAAGCAACAGACAAATAAGAATCACAGATGAGATTGAACTGTACGATGACGGTCAGTTTAGTGCAACCACGTGTTTCTAAAATGAAAGTCTGACTTTAAAAAAGGTAAAAAACGTCATTAAGACCTGTTGCCCGTCGGCTCTAAACAAGGCCACGGCTGTGCCGGCGGCTCGCAGCTAACAATGCTAACAATGCTAACAGCGCGAACAACGGCAACAGTGCTGAGTGACATGCAGTGGACGTTTCACTTTGCTGCATTCTTGACCAGATAAGAAATATTTTACTCAAAATAAAGGTTTAAATGTCAATTGTGATTCGGGGGAAACATTTGTTTTTTACGTACGTATATACAAAGACGTTTCTGACGGTCGTCTCCGTGAATCCATGTTCGGAGGAGGAGGATCACCCAGGAGGCCGCTGTTCGTGTCCTGTGTGAAGTCATTGTTGACTGATTTGGATTTACGTCCGCGTATCAAACATACTTATTTCAAACCCAACCATGATGTTTTTACCGAACATAACCAAGTCATTTTGCAGCATTTTTGTTTGTTTGTGTAATCTGGGAGAAGATACGTTTTCCTCCAAGAGTGCAGTTTAGTTGCATGGAAACACAACCGTGTAGGAGACGGGGTTGCACATACAGGCTACTCGTACTATATGTAACCCTGTCAACAATTCAGGCAGCATGACAGTCGATGCTCAGCGGCTCCGCTGTGAGTATCTACGGTAAGGATGAGACGGAATTTGCTGACAACTTCAAATATAAAACACCTGACTGTATCAAAAAACAATGTAGTGATTATATATGTTAATATAGAGAAGCACTGGGGAATCACATTAGTGCTGAGCACAGGCAGATGTGTTCGCCACAAAGCAACAGCCCATTAGAGGAAGTGGAGGAGGGTGACTGCGGCAGGGAGGGCGACGTTTTCCTGTTAACGAGGAAAAGAGGGAGACGCTCCATCCATCCTCCGGGATGATGACGGCCCACATCAGAGCGTCACACGCTGGAAAACTCTTGAGGCAGTTTCTCTGAGGTGTCAATGAAGACTCTTCTTTCTTGATTTGCTGAAACGTGTCACTGTCCTGCAGAGTTGAAGGATCTGGGAAACGGTAATCCATCACTGCCTCGGCTCTCTGGACTCTGACCGTGAGCCATAAACAGCATTACTGATGTATTACAGCGGCAGAGACTGACTAATCACGCAGAGCAGGAGGGGACCTTTGAGCACGCTGCCTGGCTATAAATATGGATGGAGAGGTGTGATTTGAACCGCCGCAGAACTGATTAAATGCAGAGGGGAAGAAAAGCACCGTGTGGGTGGGGATGGTGATTGACTTGGAACACCGGGCTCGGGCGGCTTCCGTGTAGAGCTGTTACTCTGAACCCCCCCATCGGTGTTTCATGAATATGTACATGGCTGCAAATGTGACATGTAAAGCACTCAGGGAGCGATGACAGCCATCTTACAATTCAACAAGGTGCCGGATGTGTTTGAGAAGTGGAAAATTGTGGACTGCATTAAAAAGGACCACTCTGCTGAAAAGCCTTCTCCATTAGCAATTACTTCATCAGCCAACGTGTTAAAGCGGAACTTTGCCGCGATGTGAGAACGACAACTTGACACATACGTAGGATTAACTTTGAATTAATGTTGCAAAGGTGTTTTCTCCAGTGACAGGTGTTAAATACGAAGGCGTGAGTGTCAAACAAGATCCGTGCTGATAGAGAGGTGTATTTATAGGACTGAGATAATTAGGTGATGGAAGTCAGGTGTGTCAGCCGAGGCAGCTGAGACGAGTGTTTCTCAGACGCGAACTCATTTGTGAAACTAACTTTCCTACCGAGGGTCAGGGTTCAAAACCAAAGCTGCCGCTTAACTTTCATTTCTTTAGCTTTTTTATTCTAACATGACAGCAGTAAAATCTGAAGAATTTGAACTGAAACATGGAGATTATAATGTGTGTTCTGAGTAGCTCTTTAAAAAACAAAAAGAGACTTGGATAAAACCCCCCCCAATGAATTTAAAGGTTTTCTTGAAATCAGAACAAAGAAACATTGGAGTGTGTTTTCATGTGTTTTCGTCCTCAAGTCTGTTTTGTTTAGCGACATATATAAACAACCCACCTGCAGCTGACTTTGTTAACGTTGCAAAACAAGCGTAAAGGCAACTTTTACTTTGGGTTTCACGCTGGACACGAACAGCGGTCACCTGGGTGAAAGTCCAGTTTGTTTGACACAACCTGAATTTCGTCGACTTTCTCGCTCTTTGTACTCGTCATAACTTTCAATAATTGTCGCATCATAAACCATGTCACTTGCTCCGCTGTACGTTTTAAGTATTTTGCTTTGATAGAATGCAAAAGACTTCCACATTGAAAACATTCACGTTCAAGGTTTTTCGTGCAATGGCAACATTTGTTTCCTGGCGACTGGATGTGATTACTGCAACGTGTCCAAATGGACTAAATCAGCCTGGTGGGGAAACTGAAAACGGGAAGCATCAAACGTCTTGCTTGGCTCAGATCGAGCTCGCTGACAAGATTCATGTTGAAAACTCATCTGGGCTGAAATAAATCCATTTGAATTATTCATATTCCAGGTAACCACAAACATATCTGTTTTTTTAAACCTCTTTCTTTAATTCATTATTCACAAATATGTCTCTACTTTTGCTGGGTGCACACAGCATCCGTTTGCATCTTTAAACACATTTTCAGAGTCGAGCAATGTAGGAGAAAATATGCCTGAATTGAATGTCAGTCTGAGGCTGCTTTGTAAAAACCAGCACATTATGCTATATATATATATATATATATATATATATATATATATATATATATATATATATATATATATATATATATATATATATATCTTGGTAGTTTGAGATTCTTCATGTCAGCGTTCCAAGATTTAAAATAGATCCATTTTATAACACAGTCTTATTTTGCAGCTGCAGGACACCAGAGACTCAGAGCGACATGCGCTTTCTGTGCTGGTTGCTTGGATCCACATGAAATATTCAAGGCGTCTATAGGATGGAGATGGTTCAGTGATGGAAGTCAGCTGTGTCTATAGGATGGAGATGGTTCAGTGATGGAGATGGTTCAGTGATGGAAGTCAGGTGTGTCAGCTGAGGCAGGTGAGATGAGTAGATCCCTGATTGAAGGACAATTTTATTTTGTAAAGTTTCCTCGGTGAGCTAAAGTTAGGGCTCATAATTAAAGCACCTCTTGACTTTTTAGTTTAGTGTTTTTATTCTCACATGACAGAACTACAGTCTAATGAACTCAAACTCTGAGTTTATCTGTTTCCAGAGCAGCTCTATATTTGGGAAAGATTTGAATCAAACTCAAATCTTCTGTTTTATATTCACTTACGATGAACAACAGATATGACACTTAAAAGTATGTTTTTTTCGAACATACTGATGAAAGGCTCTTTGGATGAAGACAGACCCTTTAAACACAAAGAGATGAACTCCATCTCATCTTCAGAGAGCCGGTGATGTGAAGCTGTCCTCTCGAATTATAATTATGGCATTGAAGATTAGCCCAACATCCTCTGGGTGTGTTTATTCATCATCATTATTCCTAATCTATATTTAGGAGTTGCAGCTAAGCACCTAATGTGAGGGAAACCGCATTAATCTCATAAATATTCCCAACAGACCAGCTGAGAAAGACAGATAATAAGCTAATGGGAAACAATATTTAAAATACATGTCGTGTATTTATGAAAAATAATTCAAACTGTGTGATTCTGTCAGCGCCAGCAGAGAAAGCTTTGCTGGCCCTGACGGCCCACCACCGGCCACATACGGTTCCTCCCTCTGCTGCTGTGCTGAGGGACACGAGGGATGAGAGGGCTGACAGCCAGGCTTGAGTAGGCGGTGACGATCAC
>NC_136645.1:2522920-2652920 GCF_949748355.1 Melanostigma gelatinosum
ATAAAGAACGAGAGCAAGAAAATCTGAGACTGGTTCATATAGAGGATCAGGACTGCACTGAGACTGGTTCATAGAGGATCAGGACTACACTGAGACTGGTTCATAGAGGATCAGGATTAAACTGAGACACGTTCACCAGTTAAAAGTTCCTCACAATAACACCCTTAAAAAGACACTTCCTCTCCTTTATGAGGCCAAACAGCAGGTGCTCAAGACACCTTTGAGATCTATCTAAGAGCGTGGCAGCATCATTTCATCTCTGCTTGCCTGGCAGACTGTCCCTGTCTCATGATTGAGGATACGGTCGGTGTTACAGTGAGAAACATCGCCGCTACAGTACCTCCAATTAGAGCCGAGTCACTCCTGATGGCATTCACCACAGGCTGACCTCCTCCCACTGATCCAGACCGGCCTGCAGCACGGAGACACAGAAGAAAAGAGGCCGGAGGGACGGAGATGCAGACGTGAAGGCAGAAAGGAAAGAACAGAGAGGACAAATGCAGGGGGAATAAAAGAGTGATGACGAGGAAGAAGAAGAAGGTGAGCAGATGAGAAGAAAGGAGCAACGAGGTCATTAGTGAAACATACAAATGAAAAGTACAGCAGAGAGATGCTCAACAGGACTCACAGACACCTCCACTAGGCTCTCTGTATCGTGACCACAGGGGGAAGATATGGCAAAGCAAAGTGAATTAATTGCCTCGTGTTGTGATCATTAACTCGGTGTCATTACGTTATTAGACACCCAAAGGTCCCATTGTGAAGTTGGAGAGGTAGCACCCACACAGATAACCTACGATAACCTCAATAATATGTATTAACATGAGTCCCGTGAGGAAGTGGGCGCTGTACTTGAATACGCCGACACTTAGAGAGTCGTGAATTGTTGAGAAGAAATATCAACTTGATCAACGTTTCCTCACACAACGGGTCGTCTGACATCTTATGAAATGTTACCCATGTTTTGTGCGTTTTCCTATAAAAGACTTACATGCGTACAGTCTTTTAAAAATAAACTTCCATCTTCACAGGAAACAACTCAATCAGGTTTCGGCAACAGAACTACTTCGTTAGGTTTAGGACAAGATCGTCGTTTGGCTTAAAATAACTACAGAAGTTATATTTAAGACGTCTGAGCCTTTATAACATTAAAGTGTTCATGAAATCACCTCTGCATTTCTTTTTAAAGATATGAGACACAAGCCGAAGGTTGTGAAAATGCTAAAACAGAAATACAAGCAAACGTGTCCTCCTACCCGATAGGTGGTGTGTGGTTTCTGCTGCGTAGGGATTGGCTGAAGTGGAGCCACAAATGGACTGGACCAGCGGGCCGGTAACCAAGACGGGGCTGCTGTCCGGGTGGAGCAGAGCCGCTTTCAGAGGGCTGACGGAGTTAAAGAGGACGCCAGACAGACAGCCTGTGAAACCCAGGGAGGCGAGCAGAGACAGCTCCGGATCCAACTCACCAGAGCCTGAAGGGAAAGATGCATGGATACGTCATGCATCCTGTGAAACACTTGCACCTGATTGATTTAGCCTAAAAACCCCAACGCGTACTGGCTATCAACGGCTGAATCAAAGACATACTTTTTGCAGCGGGTTTGCAGTGGCAGTGCTACACCTGGGTGAGGGTCCCACAGCCTCTCATCTTATTAACAACCTGTTTCTTGGTGTGCCGACTCCCTGGTTTAGTCGGATTTTATTTCATCCAGAGCATCGGCAGTTGCTTTTTCCTCCTGCAGACATTCTATCAGAGCACCCTGTGGATGTTTCTGTCTCTGTGAGTGAATCAGAGGCACAATGTTCATTGTTTAACACGGCGATAAAGCTCCTGAATATGAACGAGCGAAAGCACTCTACATTGTACCGCTAATACAGCAATGTTACTCATCCAAAGAAGATGGATGTGCATGGATATGTATGACGTGAACGAGTCATTAGCAGCATTGAAAGATACAGTGCAAGCTGTGCAAAGTGAGCACTGGCCTTCAAACTGTTGTGTGTTCACGACAAGAGGCATAAGTGTGTCATAAACAGAGCAATGTTGTGGCAATGCATTGTGGCAATAAAGAAAGCGTTCTCTACATTTATGATGCATGAATCCTGCATAAGCTGCTCCGTGGCACATTTGTTTTCCTGCTTGTGACAAGAGGCACGCGGTCTCGACAGGATTTCTTTTGGATGGATTGCTATGACATTTGGTACCAATAATCATGATCCCAGAGGATGAATTTGAATAACTTTAAACCCGCATATATTTTTTATCTATCGCCATCATCACATCCAAGTTTCAGATTGTCCAATACTTTGTTTTAGAACCAAATACCAGGCGGAAACCTCCGGGTCTGAAAAGTGAAGCCAAACCTAAAGTGACCAAAACCTGCATTCTCTCTGGTGTCCGACTCTGAACCGGGAGCAACGCAATATGTGGAGTCGAGTCTATTTTATTTATGAAGCGAGTCGGAAGAAACAGGAAATGAGTCAGCATTTCTTTGCACTTCCGCTTCCCTCGTCTCTAAGTCGGAGTGTTTTTTTAATTGAGTTTTGGTTAGATGCCTGAAGTCTGTGGTTAACACAAGGTGATGAAAATCTAAGGTTTTTTACGTCAACGTATCCTCATATGATATCCTACCAAAGTGTGACTCCTCATTTGTCGTGCGTTTTCAAACCTAAAGCCAACAACATGTGTCAATTTAGACTCGTTACATGAAAACAGTCTTTTCAAAATTAAGTGGAAACAACTTAGTTCGGTTTAGGCCACAAAACTGCTTGTTTTAGTTTTAAGAAAAGATTAAAATATTCAGTTGGGTTTTGCTGGATGGGATCAGCCTGAGCACGTCAGTAAATAACCCGCCGCACTCGTCAATCATCAAGCGTCGCGTTAGCGTTCTCCTTCTGCTGATCACAGTCGGCCTTTTAGGAATGGAATCAGGTGCGGCGCCAACGCTGAAACATTTTCAAATGATACATATTGTCACTTTTATATCGACAAAGTAGGTAATTAAATTGTGTAATTAAATTGCTTTGAGTTACCAGATGATGTTGCCAACAGTTCCAGCTTGTTAGCAGTACCTCACCGTTTACAGTCATTTTAATAGTGTTTCCTTTATGAAGGAAATTATGATTTGATAATTGATGTGTTTTGGATCACACTAAATGTATTATTGCACTTGTTTCCGAGTGTCTGGTTGTATAAATGATGACCTTTCTTTCCGCTCCACCCTTGTCTTATACAGGAAAAGTCAACGATCTTCATAATGAGGTAAGGAATGCGCATCATATTTATATATTTTGTTCAGTGACAGTGTTTTACAGGTGAACCTACCACGTATTAAACTGATCGTGTCCCATCTTAGTGCTGAGAGTTCCCGGCATTTAGATGTTTATTCTTTACCTATTTCACGGTCTAGACAGCCGTCTTACAGCTGTGCTGGGGATCAAACCATCATGATGAAAGTTCCCATTACCTTGTTGTCTGATGAGGCGAAACCTTTCTGAAATGAGTCTGTCTGAGTGCTCTTCAGCCTGAAAGGCCTCGCCTGGGTTTCTGTAGCCGTCTCTCTTACCGTGCACCGTGCCGAGAACCAGCGACCGGATGGCATTGAACTCCACATCAGACGTCAGGTTGAAGTCCTCTTTGGTGTTCTGGTCAATCTGTAAGAAAATACGTTTTCAAACTCAACATTGCTGGTATGTAGATTCTTCAAAGAATTCAACTGCATTGAAATATTGGTTATTTGCAAAGAACTTCACATGTTTTGGCATGATTGCACAACTTAGAACCAGTTTATGCGAGCCTGACAAACAAACAAAGCAAAATGATAGTAGTTTACTTTAAATTGACAAATAAGTCACGTGATTGTCAACTCACACAAGCTGACGTCACAAAATATCAAGTTTACATTTAGTTTTGAACAGGACACAAACAGTGGTCTGGATGAAAATCCTCTTTGTTCTTCTTGTTTGTGTCTTTCTATAAAAGCCAACAAAAGTGTCAGTTGACACTCGTTACACGCATACAGTCTTTTCAAAATAAAGTTCCGTCTTCACAGGAAACAACTGAGTAAAGAACTACGGAAGGGACATAACTGAAGTGCGCATGTTACGTGACAAATAAATCAACGTTGACTTCTCGTTTCACACGAGGAACGAACAGCTGTGATGTGGGTGAAGGATCGTTTTCTGTTGGACCATCCACCGCCCCTTCTGCCTGCCCTGTGTGGGCTTTTGCAGTCAAGTATTCCTCGTTCATGATTCATGATTACGTGGATAACATACCAAATTACTTTGTGGGATAACTCTGAATTATGGAGCATTCTTTTTCATAGGAATGAACTACATCGTGCATTTGACCTGCGATGCATTGCATACAGACGCTGAAGGGTGCCTCCATACGTTGGTATTAGATGTCGAGGGGCATTGACCAACAGCTACACCAGCTGTTGGTCAATGCCCCTCGACATCTAATGACCAACAGCTGGTGTCTAAAGGGTTAAGAGAGAGCGAGTGGGTGGTGTTTGTTCGTGGAAACACAGCCGAAGGTACAGCGGTGTATCATCAACATATGAAGTGCAACATCATCATGAAGCAAAGATTATGTCTCTGAATCAGGTGCCCGAATGTCAGCATAATGTAAACAACAGGGGGATCTAGTGCCCAAAGCTTGAAGAGCAAGTCTTGTTTTAAAGGAAAGTCCACTGTTTTACTGCAGCTCAGGGTTTATTATCTGCAGTTGTTTCCCTGCTGTCTTCTTGCTGCTGAAGTCGACTGACAGAGAGGCTGCTGGGAACACCGGGGTGACTCAGGGTTCAGAGCCGACTGAAGGGAATATTATTGTGTGCGTTACCTGCACAGAGACGGCGTCTGCCAGTCTGCTGATGATGACAGCATGAAGCTGTCCGTCAGCGAGGTTTCTCACTGTGCTCCTCAGGATCTCAGCTTCTTTGCTGCTGTCCAGTCTGTATCTCACCTCCAGCATGTCTGCACACACAAGTCAACAAACCAAACACAGGAAGCCGAAAGAGACACAACCTCCCAATGAACAACATGTCTCAAGGGAAGGCTGGATGTTCGAGGGTCACAGCAGCTGAACAATGAACCCCAAAATAATTAGACATTAAGAAAATGAGTCCTCAATACTGCCAACGATGATATACAGACTCAAGTTAATTTAGATAACGTTCCTGTCATTCAAAATGGGTAATTTCATTGCAATCACATGAATACCATGTAATGTCTGCAGGCTGTTTGGAAGATAAGACCAGGAAAGAAGAGTTTCTACGTAAGCAGCAGAGGTTTTTGAATCATGCATTATTCATATTTTTCAGCCCTGCTAATCACGTTTAACACTTCTCTCGTGCCGTTTTACCTCACTTATTAGAGGCAGCCGTATACAGTGTGTTCACACCACAAGGACCACGATTAACAAGTCACACAAGGTGACTACAGAGCTGCGTTTGTTTCGATATCGGCTGCTCAATATGCTCTGACCGGATGTAAAATCAAAAACACAGAGAAACGTTGACTTTCAATGGCAACATCTTTTCCTGCCGACTCAGCTGCTTTACTTGACGGTCAAATAAAGATTTGCAAATCACAACATTGGGCAAAATACAACTTCAATGCAATTCATAGATTACAAGTTTGTATTAATTGTTGCACGGAAGATATACCTGCCAATTAAAATGAATGGTATCTTAACAACTCTGGTACTGAGCCACATGTGCTCTGTGATGCCCAACAAGAGAAACAAGATGAAATAGAGGCATCAATGGCCGAATTTACTGTGAAATAAATGGCTACCAGAACGATAGCTTACAATCTATATTACATGGCCGACAGTCGCGTTTGAGTATCTGTACTTTAGGAATGGGTCTGTCTGTGATTCTACCTGTCCGCCCCTTGGAGTTTGTCGGTATGCCTGGTACTCACAACGTCAAGCACAAGAATAAATTGATCATTTGGATTCTATGCATAGAAATGAGCGTTAAAGCACAAAACTGAATGAGAAGCCTGACATTTGAATAAGCTGCTGAAACCTCCGTTTTAATACAAGAAAACAATCCAGTTACCATAATGCGTTTCATGATGTACATTCATGTTGGTGTTTGTTTGCCTTCTGGGCTCCATTTTCAATAAATGTGAATTCTTTGCTTTCAGCTCTGTAATCACTGATGTCAGACGAAGACACCAACAAGTAGAATTTCACAAAAAGCTCACAGCTGCGTCACAACACAACAATAATGTAACTCTAACGAAAGAATACGAGGGACAGTTATCGTAACTTTTATGTCTCCTCCACATCCAGATGGATGAAAACTGCCAGAATGATCTAAAAGATAAGGCAGCCAATGCTTTCCATTATAAACAAATCCCATAGAAAGCCAATGATGTTCACTGTGGCACTGAAGATGTAGATCTTTAAAAATGCCACAAAGCGTTTCATTATCAAAGGAAACCTTTATCGGCCGTCTTTCTTTCCAAAATCAAAGGACCGGCAGAAAGAAGGAAGGAAGCAACAGAACAGAAAGGATGTGGAGAAGCCTGACAGGAAGTTTGCTTTAGGAGAAGCGGAGGGAGGTCTGGATGATCCACACAGTCTCGACTCTGATCTCATTATCCGACAGCAAAGAGGCTTCACATAATCACTTTGTGTTCTCTATTTGCCTGTTCTGTTCAAAAACAGTGTTTTGAGGCACTGCTGGCCTTTCAATGTCATTTATGAATGCTTTATAAGGCATAAATAGTCCTCACTTTAGATGAGGTCACATAAAACACTTTACTAACGAGTAGTAACTACCTTAATAAATCATGAATTAATCATGAATTGCAGTATTAATATGCATTTATAAAGCATATATTAACATAGTCCCTAACCATTATATATTTAAATGCATGAATAATGTACATCTAAATAAGTTATTAATCATTTACTAACACTTTATAAATGATCTTATTCATCATCTACAACTCCTTAATAATTGTTTTGTAAAATACTTAATACTTCATTTACAAATGGGGAATCCATCATTTATAAAGTATGAAAACACAATAATGAAGCACATAATAGACGGGCTTATTAATCAAGAATAAAACATTTATAACTGTTGTTATGAACTGCATACTAATGAATTATTAATGTAGGAACAATGCTTTATAAATGATGAATTAAGTGTTCACTCATACTTAACTAATGCTTCATAGTATGTAGTTGTTATAAAGTGCTACCCACATATTTAATATATAGATTACATGCAACGATTCAGTTTGCAGTAAAAGTTGTTCCGATGCCATTTTTTCCTTCCAAATATCGAATCCGATTCCCGAACTAGTGTATCGACAAATACAGAGTACCGATCCAACAGCGTTAAAGTGCGTGAAAACTATTTTTTACGTAAGAGACGGAGATTAACCCTCCTGATCAGCGTCAAGAGAGACGTGTTCCTTGTTGAAGATACAGGTAGGAGGGTCTCACCATGCTTGTTGAGCAGCAGAGCCAGGTACTCTGTGTGGTAGGAGCCCACGTAGAGGAGCAGAGCGGGACTCTGGCTGGTCCTGAAGCTCAGGGACACGTTCTCCGCTCTCAGGTTCTGGACGGAGGAGGACCGGGAGCTGCTGCGGCTCCTGTTCAGCTCGTTCAGCGCCGGCTCTTTGAAGGTGAAGCTGACGGATGTTCCCGACTGGAAGCTGGCTGAAACCTCTGCAGGGGGGCGGAGTGAGGAGATAATGTCAGACAAAGCATTTGTCTCACTTGCTTTGTGGGATGATCTTTTTTTGTAATTATGGCTGTTAAAAGTTTGGTTTCCTATGATTCACATTTAAACATCAGTATTTCTTCGTTAAGAACTAATCCTGCAGGGGGACAGTAGTGGTGATTCATACACTGTATGCAGCACTGACAACCCCGAATTAATTGAGCTGGCAGGTGAAAAGAACAATGCAAGATGTGGCTGCTAATTATACCACCGTCGTGTGTCAGAGCTGTGATATCCATCGCAGATAGCGCCCCGACAGAACACAGCTGGGTTGTTAATTATTGCATAAATGTGAGGCTGTGTTACTGCGCTGACGTGATGACTCAATGCTCCAGTGATGACTTAAGTACAAGAAGTGCAGGTGTGTGGTCTCATAAGAACTTGAAGGGAACAATGTGACATGTTGAGACAACAATCTGCACACAGCTCTTACACTTTAGTATCACACTATTTAAAAAAAGCCAAATCATGAGTGACTTCCTGCACTAAATATACGGTGATGTCAAACAAACTGTTAAATGCTGAGAGAATTCTATCGCAGTATATGAACCTCAGTGTTCGCCATCAGCACAGGAACACATTTGAAGTGCTGACACAGACTTATATTGTGTAATACGACTGAGAAAGAAGAAGAAAAAGGTCAAAACAAGACTAATTATCAACCAACCGCAGACTTCATTGTTGGCCTCAAGATAAACTGCATATTATGTTTCCCACAGGATCAAGATGGTTAGCAGCTGTGTATGATAATGATAATAAAATGTGATGCGTTGACTTCACTGGTGTCGCGTTAACTGGATATCTGTAGGGCTCCTGTTGATACAGAAGATGTGTGTGAATAATTGTTCCCGTGTGTGTTTGTTTCTTTTTTTATACAAAGACAGATTTAACTGTAACGCATTCATGCGGCCATGTTGGACGACGACGACAGCTTTTGGGCCTCAGCTTGCTGACCAAAAGCCAAACACGCCTCAAAGACCCCAACGTTGGTAAAGAGATCAAACGCGTCGGGCAACTTTCTGCTGGTGAAATGATGCTCAAGCACTGGAAAAGGTGGAACCAAGTGGATACATGTATGATGTTGGCAGACAGGGTTACCAAGAGGACTTCTGCCTTCAATTCTTTAATGGGAAAATAGTTTCCCCTATTTTGGATGTTAAGTAAAACACACTGCTGGGTGATACTCCTGCGACACACCTCTGTCACAGAAGGCTCCGGTGTAAGCAGACGAGCCACAGTCGCAGGAAAAGCTGTTGGGCCTCTCCAAGCAGCGACCCTGGTTCCGGCAGAGTGAGCCATAGCTGCTGCAGTGGCCCGGACATCCCGCCCGAACCCCGGGCGTGATCCTGGCCCTCTCCTCCAGGTCCAGGGTGACGCCATTCAGCTGCAGAGAGCGAATGCAACCCCGAAAGCCCTTCTGCCTGGAAGCCGTGCCGCCTGAACACACACACACACACACACACACACACACACACACAGAGCATCTACTTCAGCGTTTTATGTTTATTTTTTTGATTTTTATTGGAGCTTGTTTTGTCCAACCAACTGTCCAAAAGACACAATGATATAAAATACAGAAAAATGCGGTAAATCCTCACATTTGAGAAGCTGGAACCAGAGAACGATTGAGTTAATCAGTGACTTGAAGAAATACATCGTTTATCTACTATTTTAGCTTCAAGCACCAAAACCAATATTTTTAAGTAAATATATCTAACTGACAATTTACGGCCCCGTTCCTTCATGTTTCCCCCAGAAGTTATTTAAGGAGTAGATGAAAAACATCTTGAACTCTGGGTAACATCATTGTGAACTCTTCTTGTGGGTTAGCAGCTCATTGCAGACCAAACCTTTTCAAAGCTTCGTGCATTTTTCTTGCTTTTTAACGTATTTCCATACTTCCCAGGCAGCCATTGACTTCCATTCATTTCTGAATGATGCAAGAAACAACCATGAAACTTTCTCCTGTCATTATTATTTTTCCTTTATTGATGCATGGAAATGCAGCGCGAGTGAAGCGTGATTTGGGAGGTCGACACACACGGATATCTGATTTTATTATGAACCGCTGAACACCATCTGCACCTCGGGAAACAAAGATTTGTCAACACCCTCCTACTGCATTTTAAAATGATGAGCTGATGAAACATAGTGAAACACAAACTGGCAGGTGAAAATTCAAAGTGTTGAATCTGTCTGAGTCTCCCCGACTTGAACATCTCTTCTTTCTAGGGGTGGAATTTAAACTCCAAAAGTTATTGTTTGCCAACACGTCGCACTGCGACCTCCCACTGTCCTCAGAGTTCAGCCTCCGCTGCATTATAATTGTCTCGGAGTGCCAAACTGGCAACCTGACGACTGTTACGCTGAGATAAACAGCTTTCCAGGACTGCAGAGTTGATGAGGTTCACATCAGGAGCCGGAGTTTCATCATCGAGCTGTCAGGGAAGGACCGCCTTCACTAATGGACTGGGTTCAAACACTGACCACCACTAACGCACGCTTTCACTGCACCGTCCTTGGGATTATTTCCATCAACGTGTATGGATTTCCTCTCAGTCTAGTACGTGTATGTGAAGGTATCACTGCCATGAACTCAACCCGTGTGCCTCGCTAAAACATTCTCACCCCGACGAGCAAAGTCAGTGGACTTAAGCTTCGAACTAGGACGCTCTGGGTGGCACTCGGCTTTGGACGTGTCCGGGACGGCGTGTCAGTTTCCACACGTTACATGCAAAGAGCCTTTCTAAAAATAAAAAAACCTCATCTTTCAAAGAAGTTGGGTTAAGGCAACACAGCTACTTCGTTAGGTACGACTCAGGTTGTTCAGCTTTACCTAAGAAAATTGAAGCGCTATAATTTGTAGATATCCGAGGAAATCATTTTGTATGATCCACGTAGTCATGAACCAGGAAGTATAAAGGCCGCAAGAACCCACACAGGGCGGGCGGAAGTAACGGTGGACGGGTCCAACAAAATGCGGTCTTTCACCCAGAAGACTGCCGCTTGTTCTCCGTGTCAAACCAGAAGTCACTGACCAAGTGTCGGTACTTGACGAGTTAAGAGTGAGAATGGGTTGACCTTGATTGTTCTAGGCTATTTCATCACGCTTAAATCTGCCGGTTCAATAACCAGAGACAGCATCGCAATTCACTCCCTGTACAGTGTGAACCAGGATGGAAAGTTTTCCAGAAAGTTTTAGTTTCTGTCCCTACCGGATTACTTCAGGAGGCCGCCAGCCTCTCTGGGGTCAATTAGATGTTTTGTGTGGGTGAAAGAGAAGTTACAGAGTAAACAGAGAATACTCTCTGAGACACTGACAGGCATCACTTCTCAGAGAAGTCTGAAACGGAGGAAATGATGTCCGGATACAAATATGCTGTGTGTCTTCTTTGCATTCACAGTGTGTGCAGCAGCTACACACACACACACACACACCTATAAATAGCTGGCTGTTGAGCTGCAGGTGGATGTGGCCGTCAGCAGGAGCCTCCTGCGTGGCAGCGGGGAGCTCGTCGAGGCGGAGCGACGCCTCTTTAACGTTGCGCTCGGCTCGAAGGCGGTGCCACCGGTCGTCGTTCAGCGGCGAGCCGGCCGTCACGCGGACCTCCAGCGGACCGTTACCCACGTCGAAGGAGAAGAGCACCTCGGTGGAAGCTGAGTCAGGAGAGGAAGACAATCAAGACTCACTGGACGTGTTCATCAGGCCCTGCTTAGCAAACAGTCTTCCTGTTCTTCACTCCTTCCACCTGCAGACAGCTGTTCTTTAAGGGTTCAAATCTGTTGTTGTGGCTGTTGTTTTTACCAGTCCCTACATTTGCAAAGCAAAATATAAACTGAGAAAGAATGAAAGAAATGAAAGCAGCACGTTGCCTCGTTGGGTACACACTGAGTCTGTGTCTATCTCATTGACTGCAGGACTGTAAAAGCACCTTTCATCTTCTCAAACCCTCTCCTGCTGCTTGTTCTCTCTGAAGCCTTTACTCGCCGTAACAGTTACACCATCTGTGCAGCGGAGACGATGAAATGTGATTTAAAAGTAACGTCTGACTGAAGCGATGCGAACAAACACAGACACCGGCTCGCAGAGATGTGACGCCAAAGAGCAATTGTCATAGCAACTAGTTTCAATAACAACTGGTGGGCATCTGAGCCGCTGCTGCAGAGACAACTGCAGGTTTATGTGAAGTACCATAAAGTGTTAGAGGTCGATGAGTCCAGTACAATGATACACAGAACTATACACTCCGGTGGTTACAAAGGAAATGTATTGCAGCGGACTGGAACGATGTCACTGCAGTCATTTCCCAGAGGAGGAAAAAGAAATGGCGGTGTCGCTGGAACGTGATTTCTTCTTTTTAAGGGAAGAGACGTTGTGAGGTGGAGTCGGAGGCGGTCGGTCACCTCCAGCTGAGTTCACTGCAGTGCAACTTTAACTCCCGGGACGATCCTCCCTGCTCAGGATGTACTCACATCTCAGCCAAGTGCGGATTAGACTTCTAACCGGAAAGGTTTTTTAACTTACAGCCCAGTTCGATCCGAATGAAGTCTTTGATGCCCAGGTTTTCCAGGAAGACGCCGGAGGATGAAGTGGTTTTAAACAGGAAGGAGATGTCGGCGCTCAGCTCTCCGTGGAATGTGGGAAAGTGGAGGTACGACGTCTCCTTGTCAAAGAATGCAGCGTTCCAGACGTTTTCTGCAAATAAACGACAATCAATCATGGTTTTGCAGTTCAATCAAAGGCCACGAATTCTTGCCAGTATTACTGACACGCATCATTTAAATGACATGTACGAGGTGACATTGAGGGATCTGGACCTGACTTACTGTCTCCATGACAAAGGAGAGGCCCGACCCTGTAGGCGCTCTCTGAGCCGGGCCTCTGGACGTCACCCAGCACCAGAGATCTGACAGGGAGGGTCTCCTTATGGGTCAGCAGGCCTGAGTCATTGGCCCTGGACGGTAGGGAGAAGACACCAAGAGGAAGAGAAAGATAGAAGAAGAAGAAGAAGAAGAAGAAGAAGCTGACTTTAAAGAGGAAACCAAAGACCAGAGGAGAACAGATGAACTGTTAACACGAGCAAGGGAAGAGAGATGAGAAGAGGAAAGGAGATGATCGGGGAGCAAAAAGTGAAATTCATCATCACTATTTCCAAAAGGACAAAACTTAGAGTGGAACTTTCTGCTATTTCTGCTCATTGGACATTGCCTCGGTGTGAGCTGTCAGGGCGATGCTTCTACTGAGCGTTGTAAACATGACCAGACGTTATCCGTCTACCCATCCGTCCACTTGATACAGCAGTCTCATGAATAATATCAGTGCATTCTTTGAAAGCAGCATAATCTGGTGTTGATATCAGTACATAGCACAGTACCAGTCGGTGCGGTCAGCGTCACAGTTGCAGTAGTGTTTGGGGTCCACACAGTTCTCCTGCAGGCCACAGGAACACTGCTGGCTGCCGGGTGGAGCTCCGCCCCAATAAGTCTGCACCTTTCCTGCACCTGGACCTCCCACCCACCAGCTGAGCAGAGGGCCGTCTGCAACACACGATAAGATGAGACGGTCCTTTACTCCGCCCACAGCAGTGACGGTGCATTACAGCAGCAAAGAGGATCGTGAACAACACACAAGTACAGTAAATAAGAAATCAAACAGTGAAGATCAGGAACGTAAACCGTAAAACTAATAAAAACCAAAATGAAATAGAACTATATGTTGGACAGGAGTGTATATATTGCACGTGAATGAATGATTCATTTGCCAGTTTTCTTTTGTCCAATATCCACCAATCTTTCAGCCAAGGCACTCCTGTTGACTGCACAACAGCTGCAATCCTTGCACAAAAAATGAAGCGAACTCAGTTTGACGTCGCGGTAGTGTGACTGACGTTTTGCTTTACAATATACAGTGTACGGCTTCTTAAACATATAATCCATTTCTTGTATACATCTTTGTGGGAAGGACCATACGGCTGGTTCCGCATCTTAAACAGCAGCTGAGTTGTGATGAGGAGCAACTTTTTCGTAAGATATCATATGAACATTTGTATGAGGATACGTTGCGACTTCACTGTTTTAAATAATGTGGCGTCACAGAACATCAACAAGCTTTACCCGGTGTGTTGAGGAGGCGGGACTTCCTGCAGAGGTAGGTCAGCTCCTGCTCGCAGTGGTCTGATTGGCTGACGACGGCCGCCAGCTGCTCCTCCTCCGACGCGTATTCAAAGTGAGCCGAGTGTTGGTCCTTTCCCGGCGACGCTCGGACTCTCGTCACATCCGTGTTGTTGTGCTGGATCACCATCCAGGTCTTGTCCTCTGGCGGAGAGAGAGACAGAAGGCAGGAAATATAAAAGCATGACTCCAGTTGTGTGTCACTCAGCAGGACAGGGACAGAGGCGGCATGAGAGAGGACAGCGGGCTGTGTTTCCGATGTGTGCGTGTCAGCTACCTGTCATGTTGCAGTACATCAGCTGTGGTCTGATGGGGCCGCTGCCATCCACGTCAACGTAGTAATAGCCCGACGTGTTGCCTTTGTGTTTGTACGCCTCACAGGACTGCTCGTATATCGCTGAGGAGAAAGAGACACGGCATCATCATCATCAACACCATCATCATCATCGTAAACATCTCAGTCAGTCATGTTTTTTGTCCAGTGGCCAGGAAAGGAAAGTCGCCTTTTTACATTTTTGCAAAGCAAGGATACGTTCAGGATGGAATGATTGTATTCGGGTTGGCACGTGTTGAGATGATTAGGAGCGACACGCAGAGGTAGTGACGTAGCACATGGAGCGAACCGTAATGCAGTTCATATTCTATAAAGCAGTGGTCGTTATTTCCACCATCAAAAATCAATATTACTTTTTTAACAGCTGAAGTTCAGACTGAGCAGCGATGCATTTTTTTTATGTGATATATAAAATGATATAATATACTTTAGGATTCATACTGATCATAAATAAATAGATATAGCTGTTAATTAAAGGAGTGAATGTATTTGTCTGAATGGGGATGTTTTTATGATTCGTTGTGAGAACCTCACGGCTTGTCAAAGGAGCTCTTCAGTCTTCACAATAAAACAGTTGGACTTTATTTGAGCATTGATTTTTCAAAGTAAAAGATACAAAATAAATGTAAATACAAAAATGCAGTCATAGAACTAAACAATGCCTTTCTCTATAGAATCAGATTAATAATGAAGAGTCTCTCTTCCTGTTCTTTCTAATTTGTCCATCTTTTTTTAAACCTTTCTAGCTTTCTTCATCTTCCTCCCTCATGTCTCATTCAAGGAAACATGTGAACAAGTGCAAACGTACACATGTACACACCCACGGAGTGCATACTGTTAGTGTGTGTGTGAGTGTGTGTGTGTGTGTGTGTGTGTGTGTGTGTGTGTGTGTGTGTGTGTGTGCTTCACGGCCTTACAGCTGTGACAGGTGGCTCCGTTGTAGCCGGTGCCGGAGCAGTTACAGTGGAAGGAGCTCCATGATTGACTGCAGCTGCCTCCATGTTCACAGTGACTCTGAGAGCACCTGAGAGACAGAGGGACACTTAAGACATCCAGACCAAAGCGTTCAGCCTCATCTCTTATTGTAAGGAGGTCGCTGTAAGGTTGTCCTGGTGATGAAATAGCAAAAACATCCACTTTAGGTTTTTCTCTTCATGTAGAAACTGAACCAAGATCACAGAAGATAACAGTAAATGCATTTGTTCATTCACTGCCCTAATCTCAATACCTTTACTCTGCACGGAACTCAATATCTAAACACTTCTTTGTGGCTGCGCCGCCTCATTCATCACCGGAATAAAAGGCAACGTTACGACTTTTATTTAATGTGTTTTTAATAGTTTTTGGACAAACAACACAAAGGCAAAAGCAACACCAAGCTATACGTAGGCAGACTTTTCTTTCATTGCTTTTTATCTTTTCCAGGAGTTTGTTAATGATAATATAACCTGCTTCTAAGCGGTTGGTACGTTCGACTGCATGAATATATGGATTAACAAGGAAACGGCAGGAGGACTTAATCATGAATGATCTTCTTGTCTTCCTTCCTTCCTTTACTCTTCCTTGGGGAGTAATATTCTTTTTGACTTTGCTGAGCGAACGGCCCGTAGGATGAACTGTGGGTGAGTACATGTTCTTCTTTGTTGTTATGGAGGATCAGGGATTTAAATCTATAGCAATGTAATTGTTTTCTCACCGACTGTAATCTGCGCCCGTGAGATTGATCGCTGTCCGTGGTTCTGATCACAGGCTGGTGGTCAACGTATCCTTGTTTTTATACAATATGATATCTCGCAAAAAGTTATCCCTCATTTTTCGTGAGTTTTCTTGCGAAAGTCCAGCAACAGGCAACAAAACTACTTGGTTAGGTTTCGGAAAAGATTGTCGTTTGGGTTCAAATAAACCACGGAAGTGCCGTAACTGAAGAATGCAAGTTATGTGAGAAATAAATCAACGTTTTGGTTGTATGTGTCCATGCATGCGTGCATGCGTGTGTGTGTGTGTGTGTGTGTGCACGAGCGTGTGAGGGCTCAAGAAACAAATGTGCACCAAGGCCAAACACAATCATCACGCTGCTCGTTCACAGCAGCAGTCAGTCACCTGAAGCATCTCAATGGAGCAGAGCTTTGTAAACATTCAGGTGAAGGTGTCATATTGTGCTTCTCTTCTGTGGACATGACTTGAGAGCAGCTTTTGTGTTTGTGAGAATGAATTTATCTGATTGGAAAATAGTCCTGGTTATTTTGTCCTGCTTTTTCTCATAACTTTTAGAATGGACTGTGGAGCAAGCGCTGCTGTTTTTAATTTGGACTTTTTTCTTCTCAGCGTCGGCCCAGTGTCAGGCCTGAGCTGGGGGCCATGAGCTAAACAAGGAAGTGACAACAACAGAAAAACAAACGGCTTAGGACAGGAAGAGAGAGCGAGAGAGCGAGAGAGAGAGAGAATTAAAGTTGGGAAAGTTGGGATGAATGGAGCTCAGCGGCGACTGGGTAAACATATTTGGAAGGAGAAATGAAGTCAGCGAATTGTGACTGCAGAGAGACAGAAAGAGAGAGAGAGCGGGCGAGCAGCATGTATTTTTAATCTGTCAGTTTGGGAAACTCACTGCTGGAAAAAAAAGCCTTACTCAGCAGGCCTGTCAGATGGTTCAGTTTGGTTTTCAGCACCAATTATTTTGCTTTCCTTTTCATCGAAAGAAGTCAGCGGGGACGGAAGCAGGTGGGTCCTTTTAAATACGTGCATTTTAAATTCCGGCAGTCCATTGTTCATTGTCCGTTGCTTGGCTTATCTGCACATATGCATACGCGCATCTTGCAGAAAGTGTGATCAGTCGAGCGGCGCTTATTATCAGGAAAGCACACCGTAGGTTGGAGGTGAGGAGTTGGAAGAAGTGTAAATCAATTTTTCAAGTTGACATTTAATTACCAACGGCTGCTCAGAGGCTAATATGCAGGCCATGTACAAGCTGGCCCTATTGAGTCGGGGAAAAGGTCCAACGTCATGTTCCGAGAGCAACGTGTTGTTGCTCAAACACAACACAACATTAGACGGACACAGGGGAGCTTTGCTTGACATTTCCTGCAAAACATGCATATTAGAGGCAGCGGTCTGTCCGGCACTTGATGATACGGAAATGTCTATAATAAGGATTCTGTCCAACGGTGGTGTTCCATCTTTCAGTGTACGATATTGAAGTGTTTTTAATCTAAATACACGAGGACATTTGGTGTTTCTAATCTCAGTTCAGGAGATCCCCCTTCACAATATAGTGCTAGCTGTTATTCATTGCACTTTAAAACTGGTTTTCCCCAAGGGAAATCAAACAGCAATCAACATGAGCAAGATGGTGATAATGATGATGATCATCACAACAATCAGAACAGCCGACGCAGAAGCAAACGGGGCAACGAAGAAGACTGAAATCTGACAATGCTCTTCCTCCACTGACAGAACAATACATCCCAGAATCTTCCCAAACTCAATCCCACGCTGAGGCACCGAGCCAACCAACTCTGGAGCTGCTTCTCACAAATAAATCACATTTTGAAGAAAGCGAAACCACATTTCAGCTGAGAGAGGGGAAGCTACACCGCAGGCCTCATGTGGTGTGGAGACAAAACAATAAGTGGATTGGAGACTGTTGTCATAATTCCCTCTGTATCCAATCTACTGCTGTCTAATAATCCATGTGTAACCCTATTTCACAGGAAAGCAGTCGCAGAGCTTTTAGAGGGATTAACTGCGCTTACAGAGTGAGAGCGATGCTCTTTTCCGAGGATGCTTTCTAACACACACAATCCGTTATTACATATAATAACCAAACTTTCCTGGATATATAAAGTGAAGAACCAATTTTGCATGTAGCATATCCTTTGCTTTGGTCGACCTCCGCTGGGAAAACATTATCAAACAAATGGTGCTTTTTTGGGGGTCTGACCTGTCGATGATGCCACACATGTCGATCTGGAGGTGACTGTAGTTTCCCATCAGCCTCTGCTGCACCGGGATCAGGTCCACCGGCTGGTTGTGCACAGTCAGCAGGCGCATGCATCCCTGGAAAGCCTTGAAGGGGTTCATACACTCCTGGCTGCTCCCTTCAGGGGGGCAACCTGCACACAAGGGGAGGAAGCAAACAGAGGAAACCATGAATTTCAAAAGTCTGCAATAATGAAAGCATTCTTATTTATCCCCTGCTTACCACCGAAGAAAAGTTGACCTCGCGTGGTAATGAGGAACGGAGGACTGGCGTGAGCTGTGGCTCCTTCACCTCCGTCCACGGAGACCGTCAGATGTCCTCGTCTGGAGATCAGCTCCACAGAGTGCCACTGGCCGTCATTCAGAGCTGAGCCTGAGGACACACACACCGTACACTGTAGAGAGACGCAGGCATGGACTGTCTTGATTTTAGTTTCATGAAGGTTAAGATCAGACTTGAAGTCATTGGCTTGTTGATCAGGGTGAGAGGTCAAGCTCAGCTACCAATCGATGCGGTTTACAGCAAGACGGTCGGATGGATATCTCTGCTTTCAGGCTTCAGGATCGACTTCATTTCATAGTTTCATAGTTTCTGGAAATGTGTGCAAACGTGTTTCTGTCTTATGACGACAATATAAAGTAACCAGTGTCACGCCAAGAGTCAAAGCCACTGACAGAAACAAAAACAAATGACATCTTTCAAAATAAAGTCAGTTTCTGCTCCGGTGCATCTGTATATGTGACGTTATCTGGACCGTGAGTGACACACATCCTGAGGAGATAAGGCGCTCAGAATCAATTATCTTTTTTTAAATTACTTCTTGAAACTGGTTTTATGTGATGTAATCACTTTATTTTATTATGTTTGGTTTTATTTGTATTATTATTATTCCTTTCATCATTCTTTTCAATCCGTTTTTTGCTTTTGTTGGGCTTTCTGTTGTTCTATTGCTTTGCTTCATTTAAACATTATTATTTTGATGTATTTATTGTTACTTGTCTTCATTGATTTGTATATTTCTTAAATGCAGACCCTTGAGGTGAGGACGCGGAGGTTTAAGTTGGCGCTTTGGGGTCACACTGACCTGCGTTGAGCTCCAGCGGCGCCCTGCCAGACTTGTGGATCTGCAGGTGGACCCTGGCTTTGCTCAGGTACAGCCACACCGCACCCTCTTGCTTCGGGAGGTCGAAGGTCAGCAGCAGCCCCGCCTTGTTCCACGTCCGAAACTGAAGCCCCACCGACGTGCCCGTTGATGACGCTTCTGTCAACCGCGGCAACCGGAGGAAGCTTTGGGGGCTGGTGAACGTCATGGCAACAAACACGGGTTCAGCACAAGAGAAGGTCACAGTGCCCTGAGGTGGATGGAGAGGAGGAGGAGAGGAGGAGAGGAGGAGAGGAGGAGAGGAGTAGAGGAGGAGAGGAGGAGAGGAGGAGAGCAGAGGGGGCAAAGATACCGAGAGAGAGAGAGAGAAGTTATTTCAGCAAAAGAGGGAAAACACGATAACGCATGAATTTGAATTAATTTCCAGGGCTGCGTGGCGGCGCCCTGATGCACAGAGATCTCATCAGCGAGTCTCCTTAAAGAGCATCAGAGTATTAGCATAATGATAATAGCCAAGCATAAGCACCAGGAGATCAAACTGATGTCACCGGCAGCTTTCTAAGGTCATAGAGGAAGCATGAGAGCGGTAGAGGTGAGAGGCAGAGAGGAGCAAACAATAAGGGACTGCATGGGAGCAGTCGGTCATCTCTGTATGCAGGCTCGTAGCTTTGAGAAGTAGTTGCAGTGAGTCAGCGGTCAGCGGTCAGCGGTCAGGGCACCGACAGTGATGTGTTCCATCCCAGGTTCCCCACTGGGTTTCTATTTTCAGCCAAATAGGCAACACACACACACACACACACACAATCAAATCAGAAAGCTCTTTGTGGGGAAGTTAAAGCGAAGAGGGCTGCATGAGGTTCAGCGGTGTTGTGCATTTGCTTGACACAGTCCACCGTCCACACACACACACACACACACACACACGCACATTACAGCGTGCCGTGTCTACAGTGCACGTGTCGAAACATACAAACACACTCGCAGAAAACGGATTTCATTCGCACATCGGGAGCCAGTTTACCTTCACAGTGACCCGCTGGTCTTTCTTCTTAGCGAGGTCGACCAGGTTCACGCCGTTGTAAACCAGGTTTTCCAAACAGCCGTGGAAATTTCTGTTCATCCCGACTGACCTCCGAGAGCCGAGGCCGTGGTCTGCTCCCACACTCATCTGTGCGGGGGAAACACCAGCAATATAAAAGGTGAGCAGGTGTCACTGTAAGGGTTTATGATTCTGTTTGTGTGCGTCCAACACCTACGCACACACGTACCTGGTCATGGTCCCAGTGGGTGAGTCTTGGTGGGATCTGCACCCACAGTGTGCTCTTGTCCACGGTGAGGTTGAGGTGAGTGCTGTGATGCTCCACGGCGACGTGGTGCCAGTGCTGGTCGTCTAACAGGTTGCCCAGAGACACCAGATGCTGGCTGCCGGGAGAAGAACTCCGGCCTGCAGCGCAGGACGAAGAGTGAGATGAAGAAGAGGATGAGGAGAAAGTTGATATTGTGAATATGTTTTTTAAGGGGAGATGGTAAAAAACATTGTTCATGTTCATCGCTCTCTCTCCAGGAACACATTTGTGCACCGTATCCCTGAAGTGTTGGCAGAGTTTGTGCTGCAGAGAAGGAGGTGAAGACGGAGCTGAAAGCACTCGGCCATTAAATATGAATTAGATGTTTGAAACGTTGTCTGTGTGGGAAAAAGGAGTCAAGAGGAAGGGAGACAGTGAGAGACCGAGACAGAGACAAGTGTGTTCAGTCATCAATCATCATTGATCAGCAGATTGATGTTGGCAATGTCAGAGAGAGAGAGAGAGAGAGAGAGAGAGAGAGAGAGAGAGAGAGAGAGAGAGAGACAGAGAGAGAGAGACAGAGAGAGAGAGACATAGAGAGAGAGACAGACAGAGAGAGAGAGAGAGAGATGAAGGCAAAGTCAAATGTATTTAGTCATTAATGATTCACATACTGGTGTTTTATTGCAATCCTGTCTCACAGAAATGATGCTTATATACTGCTAATTTTTAATGTTGAGAAAATGTTTTTGCAACATGTTGAGATTCAACATATCAACTAAATGTTCCCTGACAATTTATTACTCTATTTTGTTTGTTTTCACCTGCGTCCATGCAATGTCCACCAGGGGGCGACTCCTCTGGTTGTATAGAAGTCTATGAGAAAATGACTCTACTTCTCTCTTGATTTATTCCCTCAGTAAACATTGTAAACATGAGTTTATGTCTCAATCTCTAGTTTCAAGTCTTCTTCAATACATACATTTAGTACATTATGGTCCATTTAGAGTCACACAGACCATAAAGCAGGGGATGCTTTAGGGCGGGGCTACTTCATTTAAATTGGCTGTTGATGCTCTTGTATAACGTTACAATATGAACATCTTAAATTACTTCATTCCATTTGAAAGAAAATCGTTTTTCAAATGGAACCATTTCTTCTTTATTTCAGTGACAGTTCGACCCAAAGGTTAATTTATCCCGTTCCTCGTCTTCAGCTTGTTCCTCAATCCTGCTGCTGATGTTGTGAAATGATAGATTTTGCTCGATGGATCTGAAATCCGGACTTCACTACAGGACGTGTGGACACGTAGCCTTCTGTGCTTTTATTGTGATGTTAATGATGCATTCCTACAGGTCTCATGAATGTGCATGAGGTCCAGTGTGTTTTGGTGAATAAAGCCTGCTTTGCTACTTTACCAGTAAACTCCACAGGGCATCGTTAAATGCTTTCAGAAGGATGAAGTTATAACAATAAGAATTTTCTTTTACACTCCACAGATGAGCGAAACAGTTGGAACCCTTCAGGTGTATTTTTTGTTTCAATTCTTTCCCAGCTCAGAAGAGCCTTCACATCGATAATGTTTGCCCTTCATGTCTGCAGCGCTTCAAGGAACTTTTGCGAGTTCCCCTGTGTGATCTCCAGAACCACTAATGGTTCACTGAGGTCGTCTTGATTTTCAGTGCGTATCCTCAGGACTCAGGTCGCCTTCTTCAAGGGATTTTATTTTAAAGGGGAACTCTTTTTATGACCAGAGAAGCCGCTAAAAGTTCCTAAAAGATTTTTCTTTTACTTTTGACAGTGCAGGTTCCTGTGTTAGATCATTCCAGGCAGCTCCCCAAGGCAATATCACCTCATCATCTGCTGTCTGCTCCTGCATTACGGCTCTAAATCTAATTTTGTTGGAAGGCATTGACGACTCTTATCAGATGACAGACTGCTGTAATTGTTTCGCCAATTTCGTTTAATTCCGCTCGGCTTAAATGATTGAGGCGATACGCACAATCAGTCAACACGAACATAATGCGCAGCCTCTGAACCTGCTCGCAAACAAGTGGAACGTTATGTGTTGGAAGACTTGTGAAGAAGCCCAAAAGAAAAGGAATGAAGAGAAAACACAGTTTACGTTGATAATCCACTGCTGTTCTATCTGTTGAAAGTCTTTTTATGATCCATAAATATGAAAGTAAAGTTTAAACATTCTGTCATTGTATGAGCTGTGAAATTGTCCAAAGAAACTGCATCCGTGCTGCTAGAATCAGGCGGACTTTGTAATTGTTTCTTTCCTTTCATCTTCATGACTGTGGCTGTCCACAGAATCAGTCAACACAATCAGAACATTTTAAACGTAGCGACATCGAAAAACCTCCAGAAATAACTTTTGGCGAACACTTTCTATGACACCCATGTCAATAAATATACTGGTTATAATCTGCCTATAGCACTGTATAATGATAGTTGTAAGCAGCCATGAATAATGCCTTATAACAATAATCATAATACGTTATGAAGCATTTTATAATGACTTAAGTGAATATTAAATGCATCATAATATGACATATGATGACACTTACTTTTTTTACAAGTATTTTAATCAGCTCAGTCAGCTGTGAAAAAATGTTCGGTCAGAGCAAGTGACCGAGTATAATGAGCGTGTGTTATTGAAAGTAACGTGGTCTGCAATTTAAGTTATTGTACATCTCGCTGTTTTACGCCCCGTTGTTTTACGCCCGGCTGTTTTACGCCCGGCTGTTTTACGCCCGGCTGTTTTACGTCCCGCTGTTTTACGCCCGGCTGTTTTACGCCTCTCTGTTTTACGCCTCTCTGTTTTACGCCCCGTTGTTTTACGCCTCGCTGTTTTACGCCCCGTTGTTTTACGCCCCGTTGTTTTACGCCCGGCTGTTTTACGCCCGGCTGTTTTACGCCCGGCTGTTTTACGCCTCTCTGTTTTACGCCTCTCTGTTTTACGCCCCGTTGTTTTACGCCCGGCTGTTTTACGCCTCTCTGTTTTACGCCCCGTTGTTTTACATCTCGCTGTTTTACGCCCCGCTGTTTTACGCCCGGCTGTTTTACGCCCGGCTGTTTTACGCCTCTCTGTTTTACGCCTCTCTGTTTTACATCTCGCTGTTTTACGCCCCGCTGTTTTACGCCCGGCTGTTTTACGCCCGGCTGTTTTACGCCTCTCTGTTTTACGCCCCGTTGTTTTACGCCTCGCTGTTTTACGCCCCGTTGTTTTACGCCCCGTTGTTTTACGCCCGGCTGTTTTACGCCCGGCTGTTTTACGCCCGGCTGTTTTACGCCCGGCTGTTTTACGTTTTCCATTTTCTTCTATCAACTGGGTTTATAAAATATCCTAATATCATTCCCATAGTTTCAATGCATTATAATATTTAATAATGCATTGCCATTAACTATCCTGAGGCAAAGGCAGATATTTTACATTACTTGGTTATGAGTGGTGAATATTAGCTTGAAGTAAAATCATTAAATCTAGCAATTTAAGGTACTTGACCTTATTAGTCATTCAAAACTGCTTTATACTGTATTATGATGATTGTTATGAAAAAAACATATGCTTAAAACCACAATTATACAGTTCTATAAGCAAATGATAACGCATCATAAGTACGTTTATAATGCATTATACACATGAGCATCATAGAAAGTTTTTCCGTGTTTCACAACACTTGTTTGAGACAAGTGACTCAAGGCTGGCTTTAGCCTCAAAGGCTACGTCGCTAATCGGATCCTCTGTGTGCTGCTGGAATGATTCAGCTGTGGGCTGCAGAGTTAAGCACAGCTGACTCTCTCTGACGTGAGCGAGCTGCTTCCTATGAAGGCTAAGCTGTTTATTTACAACCATGTATGACCTAACAAAGCTGAGACGCCTTGTAATAAATCACTACGGATAGAGTTGAATAACACGGCAGGTCAGTACTGCAGTGTTGAACATTAAACACAGACACAGACGACAGACTTCATCCAGGATGAGTCATCGTCTGCGTCCACTCAGCATCTGTTTTTTGTTTACAGGGACAGATGCTCACAGCAGGGATCATTTCATCATTTGCTTCACAGGTAACAAGTGATTATGTTCAGCATATGAGTGCTACAAAAGCGCTTTATACTGAAAATAATGTGCAGCATTCTTGATTCTGCACTGACAATAATCAGATCAGACCAGCGCTTTCGACACATCCGTATTCGTCCATATGCATGTAACCATTGAAGGAATTGACTCACACGCCAGCGAGACGTTGAGCAGTCGTGAAGTTGTGCTGACGAGGGTTTGACAGTTGTACCTGTTCGGAGGAGCAGCAGCAGCTTTCCTTCCTCTAACTGGAGGACGAGGCTGTGCTCGCTCTGTCCCTCAGCGTGAAGAAGTGTCCCAGAGTTCCTCAGGGCTTTAAAGGTCAGAGAGATGCTCTCCCTGGTCACCTGCCTCGGCCTGGGACTCAACCTGAAGAGGAGGCTGCTGCGGCCATCGAGGCTCACCACGTCAGAGTCTGAAAACAAAACAAAACATGACTCAGAGGACTTCCAACAGCAGACATGAGCCAAATCAATGCTTCAGGATGTACATACTTGATTTAGAAAGCATTGGGCTGATTCTGAAACACTTACTGGTACGTAGGTGATCTTTTGTCCCATTCAACAATGTGAATGATCCTCTCCTCTCATTAGTTCACATCTATAAATGGAGGATAAAATAATAAAGAGTCCGAACTGACCGTGAGCACATCCATAGGTCTCCAGTCTGAGTCCAATCCGACCATTGGGATTCCAGTCCAGGGGGAGGAGGCGGACGTAGCGGGCGATCACCGGATGCTGGAGCTTGTGCTGGACCACACTGTCTGCATTACTGTTACCTGGAAAAGCCTGGAAACGCATCAACGGCAGCAAGTCGTTATCTGGCTTCACAGCCATGCATCTGTCCATCTTTCGACACCACAAAGATAGCTGTGAACTTCCTCCCTCTGGATGTTTACTGTCGTCAAGCTGAGGTCCAATAGGTGAACACGCCCTCTCGTGTTTTTATAAGAGAGACCCCGAAGGCTTCTGTGAGAGGCGATTCGTTTCATTTTCCTCTTAATGAAGGGAACTTTGTGGAGATAGGGCCACGTTTCTGGTGAATGGAGTCTCAATCAGGTAGAACATTGGATTTGTGAAGCTCAGTTGTAGTTTTTTTAGACGCTTTGGTAAACACTTGGTCCTTGGAGAATAACATGTACTGACCTCTGTGATCCCGGCACACTCAGTGTGGATGTGTTTTAACCTTTTTAAACGTAGGGATCTTAAGCCCTTTCATCATTCTTTCACTTTCAACCACGAACATTTTCTCGACCAGAACTCGACTTTGCTTTTGCTTTTTAGGTAGTTCTGCTTCTCTTCACACAGACAAAGAAGTAAAATATTGTTACGTAAGTGAAAAAATACTTTGTTTGATTTGGTTCTGAATCTCGATCCCTTTCCCCTAAATTACCTTTGCTTCTGATCTTTGTCTTGATTTTCCTTTTTCTTGGCTTCTTCACGAAGAAACCAAAGTCTGCATACCGGCTCCGATCCCTTCATTTGATTTTTAATCTATATGCAAATCCTGTAAACGTAACCTACAATCACACCGAAGCGTTTCAGCGCCGTTTGGACGTGAAGGTGCAGCAGGACGGCTCAGTGAGCGATGAAAATGTCCTTGAAGAAACCACTGAATCCCTGCTAACTGCTGCTGGTGTGTAACTGATCCTCACCTCTGACCTCTCTAAGCAAAGCGAGAGAATATCTGAACACTTAGTGTTGAAACTTGTATCTTAAATGATGCAGAAAGTTTAATGTTTGATTCCTTTAGAGGAGGGAGACCTTTATTGTCATGATCTGGGTTCTTCAGACGGTTTATTCAGGGCCAGACTGTAAATGAGACGCGTAGAGTCAAATGTTTTTGATGCAATGTCACAAGTTGTTTCAGTTGCTTTTTGTGACGGAAGCGTTTGTCACACCTGATGTGTCCAAGGAGCGTCAGAAAGATGAAAAGATGATGACTATGACAGGTTTTTACAGCGTCTGGCTCTGATGAATGATGTCGTTTTGGCAATTGTTCAACAAAAACATGCTTTTCCATCCTGCTGACGGGTTTTGGGTTAAAACCGTCAGAAAAGTTTGATGAAACTAAATCAATGAAGTGTAACGAATCACACATCGACTTCCACTCCTTCGCATTCTGCTGCACTTTAATGTTCCTCGACTTCCACTTAAAGCTCTTCTTTTGGCATATAGAGCCTATATTCGCATGTCAGGATGATGCTCAGTAACAGAGTCTTCATCATTGCTGTAGGGAAATCTGTGATGTACTTCAACTCCCTTCGCCTCCATTACCACTGAAGGATGCTATATTCCATGATGGGGACAGTTATTTATTCCCAACACCATCTGCTCACTTCTTTTTCTATGTGAAGAGAAAAAGCGGAGAGAATTGGAGAAGGAGGGAGCATTACGCCACCTCACCAACTCTGGCCTGTGAGTTTAAAGGAAGAGAGAAATCCTGGAAGAATTGTGACTGATGAAGCGGCTCGGCAGTCGACTCTGCTGACTGGGCTGACTAACATGCGGCGCTTTAGAAGGACTTTGGAGACTTGCCGTGGATTTATCCCTGATTTATGTTGAGTGCGAAATCAACAAGCTTTTAAGCCGCGAGAGGCCCTGTTCCCTCTGTGAAGCAGTCTCAGCTTGACATTAGTTTTACCCATCGCTGCCAGAGTCTTCCCTCATCACCAGCTTTAAAACCCAAGCTGCTCCTCACAGCGGCACTGCAATAGGGAGAATTGACCTTCGACCTCCCGTATTTTAGAATTAACTTCTGTCTTCACAGGAAACCACTTTTAGGAAAAGATTGTGGTTTGGGTCAAAGGAACTCGAGGAATGACTGAATTTGGTTTCAGGGTTTTGGCTCACTGGGTTGACTGAATAAAACGGAGCAGTTATGGATGTTGTTACTGAGCTTTGCTGTGACATAGTCACAGACCCACATAGTTATTACTTCACCGTTACATTGGTTGATATCATTTTTTGTTTGTAGTGTAACTTCTCAGTGCACTCACCTCGATGCTGTCTTCCTGTCGATACTGTTTCCAGTTGTGTCCCGTGTCGCTGAACATCAGCAGGTAGGCCGTCAGCCAATCGGAGCTGCCGTAGCGACCCTGCGTAGAAACAGCGGTGATATGTGTCCGCCCGCCCAGGTCCACCTCCAACCACTGATATCTGTCTGAGCTCAGAGGAGACCAACCTCCAGCTCCTGGAAGAAGAGAGCAACACCGTATCATCCAGAGCAAGAAGGGACGACTTACTTCAACGTAACAAAATCACTTTCTCTATAGAGCGTGTTGTGAGTTGTGGAACATCAAAGGGGAATTCAATGAATTAAAACACATCAACAGAGACTCTGCTCCATGTGAAAAGATTGACGCTGCTGGAAAAGAACAAAAAGTGTTTAAGATTAATGCAAATTCACACATGCAAAGTTTTCAGTTGTTAAAAGAAGACAAACTGTACTAAAGTTATTTAATCAGACAGTTTAAAGCCCACAGTTCAAAAGCCCTGAGCACAAATACTTTATCAATTTATGTCTTTGATGTTTAATTTGGAACAGTGAACGAGTTCAATCTGCAGCTTAAGGACTGTTCTCCGTATAAAATCAGCTGCAGCTGAGGCATTAAGCCTGATACAATATTAAAGCAGTCCATTGCAGACCTTCATATAATCCCAGAACCAGGGCAGAGGACCATGAGATGAAGACACATTCAATAATTCAAATACAAAAAGGTGCTGAGTCATCTCAAAGGCACATCTTGCTGGCAGAACACCATGAGGATGGCTTGTGTTGCATGCGTTGAGCTTGTACTTTTATATTTCTGAGGATGTTCCTGACGTAACTCACTCCCTGGAGGTCACACTCCTTCGCTGAGGGAGCGATCAGCAGCTCGGTCGTTGGCAATGTTGGCATTGTACATTTCTGCAAACCACGGAGGAGGAGCATCTCTGGATTTTACCCCAACGACCACCATTTGCCCTCACGTCCATCATCCCAGGTGCATAATATCAGGCGATGCCATTATTCTCCCCTTTCCATGCAGGTTCCAAATGCAGGCGAGAGCCGTGGGCAAAGCAGTAATAAACGAATCCTAGAACCTCTCGTGAAGGCATAAGAAAGAACAGAATGTCCTCAGAAGGATGGACAGGACAAACAATCCACCATGAAACACTATTATAAGTCATAACAGGCCATCAGTCACACTATTACGTTGAAGGAGACGTGTTTTTCATTCCATCAAAACCTTTCTCCATATTTGAAAGAGATGACTTCTCACTTTGAGGACAGATCTCGAATTAATAATGACAAGCGCAGACATATCGGTGTCATCCTTCTGTCACTACACCATTCCCTTTGACAGCCGTAGATTTTAGAAATATATTCATGTCTTGTTCCAAAGTTCTGTAAGAAAATAACTTGTGAGCCTGGGCCCTCTGCCAATTGAGCCACTTGGTATCAGTAGAGTTAGAGGTTGTGCAAGAGCCTTGAGGCAAAACAATGTAAGTCTTTATATATATATATATATATATATATATATATATATATATATATATATATATATATATATATATATATATATATTTCTTATTCATGATTTGGTGGATAAAATACAAAATAATTTCACGAGATATAGACTAAATTGAGGCGCCTTCTTTTGTTGTAGCTTTTGCTACGAATGCTGGATGAGACCAGCCTGACCTGGTTCATGTTCAAATGATGCTCTTCTTTTTCCAGCATCTTCGGGGTTCTTTTCTTGTGTGCTAGATCAACAAAACAACGTCTTCACTGTCCTTCCATTCTGTTTCCGTCTTGTTTCATTCATTCTTAATCTCTTTGCGTCTCCCTGTCTTCTTCCGTGATCCACTAACATGATCTTCTTTTAGAAGCATCAGATCCTTGATAACGCAGCTTGAACTCACACACACACACACACACACACACACAGTCTCCCAGGTGGTGAAAACCATTCAGATCCTCTATTGTGTTGAAGACAAAGAGTGCTTCCGTCTGATTCTTGTCTCTGGTTCGAGTGTTTCTCAGCCGACTCTTCTTCCACCACGCACCAAAAACAGAGGTGTGTTTTCTCAAAGCCTCCGTATCGGCCCACCCGTCCGACGGCCACAGTATTGTTGTGGGTTTAATCCGTCTGCCCATCATTCACCCCATCAGGTGTCTGTCAAGACTGTGAGAACAAGTGAGACTTGTCTTTGATGTTGTGTGCTGCGTGTCCTGCAGTGAATCACGCTGCTGCAACACATCAGAAGAGAAGCAGAGGAGAGCTTCTTTTCACTGCACACCCAGTGCAACAAATACAACTCTGGGTTGAAGAAATAACAACAAAAGACTGAGAAGAAAGGAGGACAAGATTGCAGCATTAATGTATTGATGTTAAAATGTTGTATATGAATGCTGGGGAGAATAGCTGATGGAGAGGTGGAACAGATCACACTGTGGCCGAGATGACATGTCACACAGTAAGATCTAGTCCCTTGATGATCCATCAAATATTGTGATTCTATTTGAATCTAGAAAATAAACATTAACTTCACTATATTCTCTTTCAACACAGCATGCCACCCTTGAGGTGTTTTATGCATGTGCACAACTTCACACAGAACTGATGACGTGTGCATCTATACAGGAGATAAAGCTCATCTCTCAATCACGCAACTGAACAAAACATCAACACCCAGATCAGAAGTTAAAACTTACTTTTTGTGAAATCTCACAAATATTTCGTCTCTTTTGTGCCAAACAACAGCCGAACCAGGTCAGAATGCACTTTGTGATAAAAGTCAGTGTTCTCTTCAGATATCTTCCGCTTATGTGAGAACTGAACTGACCAGGAAATGAAGTTGTTGGGGCTTTTCTTCCCCCCTCCACGTCCCCTCCGGGACTCCGTAGGTATCGACCGCGCTGATGGTGGTTCTCACTGTTACTCACCTTCTCTGCGGTTCAGCTTAGCGAAGCCGGGCCCATGGCTGCCCGACAACTGCGAGGAGCTTCTGAAGGACGACGGCAGCAGATTGGAAACTAGCGGACTGTGACACACCTCTGTGAAGCACAAAAACAAGACAAACAGACGCTTTGAAATCATGACAGAGTTACAGAGGACTGTAGCGATCCTTCATTGAGGTGTCTCACAACAACAACGCCATGTGAACGTCTTCGATTTATGGGGACTGATCCCTCATGACTTGCCCTTCCATCAGCCCTGTGTAAACTGCTGATAACGAGGCCCTGATGGATGAATAACGCATTGTTTCCTAACTGCTCGATAGAGCAGACACAATGATTGGACGAACTGGCCGGTGGAGTGGATCAGTGAAACAAACGTCATCGACTTTCATCAATGAATCAATCTAATTCAAGCACACGCATACAATGACGACTTGAAAAGACATTTCTCTCCATTCACTCTGTTCAGTTGACAGCAAGAAGAAACATTTCGAGTGACAACTTGGCATTTTCTAATAAACTATTCTCTTTAGTTGTTCTCCTCGACTGCCAACAATGTGTTTCTGCACACATGCTGACTTGGAGCTTTCAGATTTGGATATTAACGTGTTAAAAACAACTCTAGAGACTCAGAACTGCTTCTCTGCACTCAAGGTTTTACTCATTTTGCACATTTCAGGTATACAAGAGTACATCACCTGACTAAACCAGAAACAAGACTGCACATAATGATGTCTCTACAAGTGTAGTTGTATTTGGCTAATTTACATTTCACAATGAAGGCATGAATGAAGTCTGTCCGTGGCGTGCTACGTTTTAAATACAAGCAAATATTTCTTACTTAAAATAGAAGTAAAAACTTTTCCCAATAAAATCCTTCACACGTGGCTACTTTGTCAGGTTTTCATGGACTCAATGAACAACAGTATATATCTAATCGTCTTAATGTTAGTGTGCATGGCTGAGTTATTGTAAACAGATTATCCAGCATCGTGCAAACAACACACAACAATGAACAAAAGCCAGATACAATGAAAGTCCCGTGAAAGAGAAACCAAAGTCAAACCTTCCCATAAGTGCCCTGAACTGGCAGGAATCCAATATCGAGTGCGATTAAATCTCAACCAAACAAAGTAAAGACAGCTCAAGATCCTTCATTAATATAATCTCTCCGCCCTCGGGAGATATCTCCCTCTCAGCGATAGAGCAGATATCCATTATCGACAGAGGTAAGATGTGGCTAAAGACAGCGGCGTGAGTAAATGCATGTGAGGGGAAGAAGATGATAAAGGACCCAAAGAAAGCACAAGCAGATATGAGACTGTCGGGTGCAGCTGTTATTTTTATGGGCAGGTGTTCCCAGTCAGACCAATGTTGAATGTAAAATAACTGTTTTGTCAGTTGCCCTTATTTGTTATTTACAGAAAATGTATGTAAATTAAAAAAATAACTGCATCAGTGAAATTTTTGGTGCAACTGCCACAATCGATGTCTTTGTGGTTCTCAGTTCAAGTGGCAGAGACAGAAATGGTTTTCACGCTGCAGAAATCAATTTGCTATTAAAGTAAGAAATGTGTTCACTGTGCAGGGAAATGATATGGATCCACACACACACACACACACACACACACACACACACACACACACACTCAGAAACATTGGAACCCAACTTGGTCTCACAGGAATACGTGAAATGGCCACGACCTCTTAACAGTGCGTTATGTGTCGACACCATGAAAACAACGCCAATGGAACGCAAAGTAGGATCCTTTTCTCATGGTGGACACGCAGATTAAACGCATCCACGTGACTGCAGCTGTGAGAGGAAGCAGCGAAGTATTCAACAATGAGAAGAAGACAGAGGACGGGAGGGTGATGCCTCAAATTAACACACATTCAACCAGCAGACCGGGATTTGAGATGTTTTGTGTCGAGTTATTGTGACGTTACGTTCGTGACACTTTTCCGAAACCTATTAAGTGGTTCTGTTGCCTAAAACGTATTGTTTCCGTGGTGATGACGTCATTTTAACACATTGACATGCAACCGCCGCGTAACGCGTTGTTAAAATGCAGTCGTCATTTCAAGTATTTCTGTGAGATCATGTTTTGATCTCTTCGTGGTTACGGTTCACTTATTAATACTAGAAGTGCGGCAGAAAACATTTCACAAAAATATGATAACTACCTCCAAAACGTGTGGCCCAGTGGCTTACAGACAAAGAGGAGATTGTATGAGATCACTGATAGAAACAGAAAAGGAATTCCCTTCAGTTGAGTTTGGGTCGCTGACTGAAACCAGTGGAGCACAAAATCCGCTGACACAGCAACAAGAAGTGGCGATAAATATTGAGTACAAGTTGGACTCCAAGCTGCTCACTGAGCCGGTTTGTGAAGGAAAGCCTGTGAACTATCAGAAGACACTAGAGCTTCCTGCCAACCCCAGGGCCTTTGCTGCACTGCCATTTCATTTCATAAGAAATCACACACAAGATTCACTCCGCATGGTTGAAAGAGCGCTGGCCTTGTCAAACTTAATTCAATTTAGTGGTCCGGTTTTTGCAGTTGTTTTCCCTTTAGACAGCTTTTTGTTCACCTTCGTGTGTCTGCTTTCATCCTGGAATGTTCCCACAAAAAAAGAAAGATTATTGATCAGCCACACAGTGTCTTGAAGAGATTATTTTTCTGTCTGAAGAAATTTTCCTTCAGTCTGCACCTCCATCAGCAGTCGAGTCACACTCTGAAATGTCAAACTTATGAGCGAAGTATTGATCACAGAGTCAAAGTAACTAATGCGCTCTTCACCTGACGCACACAGTGTGAGCTGTCTTACCTTGAAGAAGGCTTCTTTTACCTGCCACCATGGTGCAGAATAATCCACTCTCTTATTTAAATCTGGTGCTCTGACCAGCTGGAGCTAATAGCTAATTATGCACCACAACCAGGAGGTTTCCTCCTTAGAAAAATAAAAAGCATCCACACTCATTACTTTTACTCTTTTCATGCTGTCCAAGGCACAAAAACAATGCTTATTTCCTCAAAAGCTCTCATTCGTTCTGGTTTGCGTTTCATTGATAGCGTCACTCTAAATACCCATTAAAACAGATGGTATAATGAGATATGAATACCTGTATAGCTAATAGATAGAAGACATTGTAATGGTTTCATAAAACATAAAACATGTTTTCAGTTTATGGAAGTTAATTGTAACATTTTGGTGAACTAAAAGTTTTATTTTTCAGTGTTCGGTAGTCCTTAGCTCCACCCTCTTTGGTCACTCCTGGTTGCAAAACTCTCCTGGTTTTCGACTCTGACCTGTCTGACTTCCTCCCAGCACGTCTCTCTGGCTGGAGCAGAGGAGCCCGTCTGTCAAACAGCTGCTGAGCTGTGGGGATGGGCACACCCTCGGCCCGGAGGCTGAAAAACAATGTCCCTCGCCCTTCATGTGAGAGTTTGTGACTCGAGCCCTGAGAAGCTTACCCAGTCAGAGAATGTCAGTCAGTAGCTCAATCTACTGCTTGTGTAAAATTTACAGTATATACACTGCACACGGTGTGGATAAAGTCACACAAACACTCACAGTACAAATGCAGACGCACCACATCAATGAGGCATATAAGGTGTTGTTGATTTAAAAGTTGAATTATGTCAATGTTGCCATGTGTGACACCCTTCTGACACAATAACAGTATTCATTGCAGAGGTTTTGCATTATATTGTACAGATGCCTGTGTTCTAATAGCAACAACTTGTTTGGGTTGTTTAAGAGGCAGCATGCAATTTGTCAGGTTGTTTCTGATCTTGTTGAATTTAAAAAGGGAGTTCCACAAGGGTCTATTTGGGGGCCTCTACTCTTTCTATTATATGTTAATGATATTTGTGACCACATGAAACACTCACTGTAACACATGTATGCTGATGATGCAGTCCTGTATTCCTCTGCTCCTTATTTTGAGACTGCGGCTGCCAACTTACAGTCTGACTTTAACGCATTGCAGCGTGCCCTCATTGACTGCTTTTAAATGCAAACGAAACGAAGGCTAAAGTTCCTTCCCCCTCTAACAACACCCTTCAAGGGGATGGGAGTAAAATTGCTCACACAAGGACGTTTTGGGCATTTGGCTCGTCAAAAATCTAAATTGTAAGTATTACATCGACCTAAATGTCTGGAAACAGGCCTAGTTCTGTCTCAGCAAGAACTCCAGATTTGCTTGTTCCACATCTTTGGACTTACTTGAGATATATTTCAAACTCAGGCTACAGGACTCATTACCGCACATTGTACAATCTGATCAGTCTTCACTTGCAATCACAGGAGCAGCATTGGTCCAATAGGTCCAATAATTGGCTGGTTTTAAAGGTGCCATTAGTGCAGTTGAGTCTGAAAAAGGATTATATTTTCAGGGTAGACTCGGCCTTGGGTCTCTCAACTCTCTAACCAGTTTCACACAAAAGTTATCAGAAGTTTTTACCACAAAGTGTAACAATGTAGCAACAAGGCCAAACAATTTTAGCATGTCTTGATGCCTTTTTATGTCTGTCTTTTACACTCTCTGCACCTCTTCTGTTGACGTGTGGACTTTCACTCTGCAAAGTATTGTTTTTCTGTTGTTTCATTGTAAGAGTGTAAGGCATTGTAAGAGTGATGTGTGAATAAAAGGAACAAAACAGCAGCAAAGTAATTTGTGAATTGGCTGAAGAGCTTGTTTTTTTGTCACTATATTCAATATTCATTATTTAAAAAAACATTAGACTCATTAAAACACTAAATCCAACAGCATATGTCTTCAAATAGCTGGTAGCTATTAGACAATGATAAAAAACTTGAACATGATTGTTTTTTGTCACAGCAGCGGACTTTTCCTCATTCAATACATATTTAACTTTTTACCATTTGAGCAAAGACAGACGAATAGCTTCGGGGTCTTCCATTCAGCTAAATCACAGGAAAAAGAACTGCGTCCACTCCATCAGTAGAACAACACATTTCAGAGCAACGAGTTGAAAAGGCACACGGAGGCGAAAACCTTTCAAAAACACTTCGATACAATATTCAAGTACAGTGGCAGCTCTTTACCTCTGCAGTGGCGGCTGGTCAATAGAGGGCCATGGGGCATGGCCCCGCCATGAGCCACACAAAAAAGGAAACAAAAAAATATATGTATTGTAATAATCAGAAATTATACAAATTGTCAATATTTGTGTTTTTGAACTATGGAATGTACCCAATAATGTGTGTAAAATATGATATCTGCGCAAAATATATGCTTTTCCTGCTCGTCCTCTCCTCCTGTGTGCTCTCTGCTCGTGCTCTCTGTCTGTGTGCTCGACACTCTGAGAACGCGCAGCTTGGGGGGCCTGATCGTTTTGGCCCAAAAGAGGCGGGTCTATGAAGCAGTTTAGCCAATTGCTGATTCAAGATATAAATGAGTGACATACAATTTAGCCAATCAGCGCCCTCAAATAGATTCAGCTGTGGGGCCAGAACGATCAGACCGCCTCGCTGCGCGTTCTCGTCAGGAGAAGTCTCTACAGGCGAGCACTCCTCCTCCAAGACCCGTCTGAGAGGAGAACTTTGAGGAGATTCTGCAGCCAAAGAGCTGATATCAGATCAGCCTGACCTCACAATCAGACAGCAGACTCGCGGGAAAGGGAAGCAGTACATGAAGCTTCTGTACTCGCTGAACACCAGACAGGTTTGGCTAGCTGGATGACGTCATGCTAATAATTTATTTAGCTTTTTAAAACAACGGGGACGGATCCAGCACGGACAGTTACGGGAGTGAGGGATGAGGAGGTAAGGAAACATGAGAACACCAGGGTAGGGAGTGAGGGATGAGGAGGTAAGGAAACATGAGAACACCAGGGTAGGGAGTGAGGGATGAGGAGGTAAGGAGACATGAGAACACCAGGACACACATGAGAACTCTGTCACGCTACATATCAGACAAAGTGAACATCTTTTCTTCTACATAGTTGTCCTCAGTCTCATCTGCTTAACTTGGTCATGGAGGCATCAACATGTAATAGAGATGTTAAATTAACAGTGAAAACTCATCATCGCTTAATTTAACATCAGTATTCATAATTACACTTCATGTTTACTTCTCCTGATCTTTACCTCCTATAACAAGGTCCATCGGGGCATCTCAATCAATCAACATGTTATATTATATTATATAAGTGTTATTTACTGATTGTTTTCGTGTTGGAATACATGTTAAATATTTAACTGCCAAGTAATAATGCGTGTTTGATACATTTTTTTGCATTAAATCATACTGGGATGTTTGCTGAAATTGATAGGACGGCCCTACCTAGAACATGTTCCACCAGCCGCCACTGGTTGAGACCATTGTACTGTTTGTACAATGCACACCATGTGCCCTCATTTATCCTTCACCGGCACTGCAGTAGCCTGAATAATACATAAACGTCAAAGACAGAGGGTGTGTGTGTGTGTGTGTGTGTGTGTGGATCAGGTCAGTGATCATTTCAGTGCCACTGCAGTCATACTTCATTACTTTGTTTTACGTCTCCTGCCCCGAGGAAACATTGAAACATAATTATTTGTTGAAAAGTTCTGCGCTGATAATCAACGTCTCCTTCATTACTCGATTGATTTGCAGAAGCATTGCTTCACAGGTGGACCAGCACGCAGACCGAGCTGCTGGTCGGTACTCTTGGAGTTGGCCGGCGTTCAGTGTCACACATTTCAGAAGAGGAGCTGACACGAGGAACTGAAGCCAGACATTCTCTTTGAAGGACGGACTCCTACACGTCACCGCGCTGCCTCTAATTTATACCCCGAGACGGTCATAGTTGAAGTCCAGGGTCGCCTGCGCCAACATGGAGACATATTCTTAAAAGAATGCGACCGTGTATCACCGATATGCAACCTTTAAACAAAGTACAACTGGTACAATCCCTGAAAGTATATGTTAGCAATTGTTTTGGGTGTACAGTATCAGCATGGAAAAAAAACAAGCAAGTGATTGTGTTGCCTAAACCTTAACCTGAACATTAGATTGTTTCCTGGCTGGTGGCTCGTAATGTGTCAAAGGCTTCCAAGAGGCAAATCAATGTCTGTCTATGTGCGTTACGTTGGAACACATCTTTGGAACTCTACCTCTGTGCGTTCCATATCCTTTTGTTCTAGTTCGCACTGTGAACCTTTGCACATACAATGGACAATTTTGCACATTTCTGCACAAAAGAGATGAATGAGAATCACAACAGAAAAACGATTGAAATGATACGAGTCGTGATACACGACACAAAATACACCGAGTGTTCTTGTAACCTGTAGATCTGCCATTGAATCCCTGCCAGCTGCAGGGCAGCTGTCCTGCAGCTGGCCTGAAACACCATAAAAATGAGACGACGAAGGGAGAAAGTTTTCAGAAATGCCGGAGCAACTGCAGGTGTGCGTCCTCGTTCTGTGCCATCTCTTCCATCTCATTCACCGAGTCATTAAATTGCTCGCCAGATACCTCAGCTCTGCTGCATCTTAAAGCCGTGGCTTCTACTCAGCTTTGTCCTGCTGGGTTCAATGTCAGCCACAGTCTCCAATACCAATAGCATCTCGCCTGCTCACACATTGACCAACACACTGCAGCCGATCTAATTATCCCGGGTGGTAGCCTGCAGTGTGAGAGGGAACAGATGGCGGTTTGCAGGCTAAAGGAATATGGAGGCAGCTCCAGTGAGCACATGTTTTGTTAAACCATGCCCAGGACTCCTCCATAGGCCTCAGAAAGAGATTCTACCAAATAATTGATTAGTTTACTACATTCTGTAAGCAACATATTGGCTCTGAGTGACAAGCCAACCAGATAAACAACAGTATCGTCTGAGCAACACTGACCATCGAGGGGCCATCTTTATGAATCAAAGGTTTTAAACAGCAGTGTTATATACAATTATATACCAGAAGTAGGAACGACAGTGATTAATAGACCTTTCTACCTGCTTGCTGGATCAATTCCAATGTCAAGCAGCGGACCAACATCTTTGCTGTAGTGTCTTGAGCGAGGCGATGAAAACTAAAAGTTGCAGTGACTCTTAAGAGGAATTGTGTCCCCTGCTTCATGGTCTGTGTGACTCTAAATGGACCATAATGTACTAAATGAACATCATGCTGTACTGAAGAAGACTTGAAACTAGAGATTGAGACCATAAACTCATGTTTACAATGTTTACTGAGGGAATAAATCAAGAGAGAAGTAGAGTCATTTTCTATAGACAACCAGAGGAGCCAGAGGAGTCGCCCCCTGGTGGACACTAGAGAGAATGCAGGTTGGTACTTGGTAGCAACTGATGAATGGTATTAAATGGTCCATCTCTAGTCACAACATTATCTTCTTTCTCATCATATTCGTTTTGTCTTCATCATTTTGTTCATACCACTCTCCATACTTCATCCGTGTTCTTCTTCCTCTCTTCTCTTCATCAGTATCATCTTCATAATAACATTCTTCATATATTCTCTCATATCTTCCAATCTTTCATCATCATCATCATCAGCATCACCATCTTATTACTATTCTTCTTCTTCTTCTTCAGCTTTACCTTTTATATGATCACCATAATGATCATATTCCTCTTCATGATACCCCATCTGCTACTTCTTCATCATCATCACAATCATCATCATCATCATTATCATCATCATCATCATCATCATCATATCCTTCAGGTGTGTCTACCCCGTCTTCTTCCTTTCCATCATTGTCATCATTTCATCATCATCTTTCTCTAAAAGAGGCGGATTCACGGTCAAAAAGGATTGATCCATAACTAATAATGTCAGTTGATAATAATCATTTCACTTTTATTTTGCATCTTTCATTCTGAGGTTTGAGGTCAGGTCTTATCTCAGCCTTCCTGTAACTTGTAGGGATTCTAATGCCTTGCTCTTCTTCACGAGGGAAGATGCTTTCCACCACGAGGGTTTGAATCCTCTGCTGAACTACACTCACCTCCAGCCACTGTGACTTCTGTTCAGTCCAAACCAGAACCCACTGCGACGCAGAGGGGCAGAGCACCATAGCAGAGCTTGCCAGCCTCTCGGACCAACTAAAAGTCATCTGAGGCGATGGCACGGCCATGTGATGAATGAATGTGTGTTTAGGGAGCCAGAGCTCCAGAGAGAATGGCCTTCAGTAAATATCAATGGGTCACAAACTCAGATGGATGGACTGCAGGCCTCAGCTTTATCACTCAACTTCGTGTCCCTGGGTTAATACATCTAGATTGCTGACTGACGGCCGCTGCTGCCATAACGCAGCCTTGACTTCATCGGATCGCCTTGATGGCTCCCCTTCTCTGAACACACATTTTCATAAATGACACGAAAGAGGAAATATGAGAGAGTGCTTCTCCTCAGCTTCCTCCTCTCGCCGTGAGAAACTCCAGCGGCTCATGAATCTTACAGAACAGTTTCTGCAGGAAAACACACGACATATTGACACTGACTCGACGATATTCACAGGTTTATGTTCCTCTCAAGAAATCCAACTCATTAAGAAATAATAAATGCAGATGTTTTATTTGCTTTTGCTGGGATGGTGAGCAGATACACCAAGGCACATGAGTATGCAGATAAATCGACATACAAGAAGTTACAAAGGAAGAAGTATAAAACCTGGTGAGTTTGCGAGAGGTGCAGACTCCGGAACACTTTAAATTGAAGTCCATGTCTCACACGGATTTAGGATTTGTGTGCTCTCTCAGTTGCAGACCACCGGGTCTCATCAGTTAATTCCATCCCAAATTCCTCTTCCCAGGCACGCTTCAGATTATTAAGAGAGGGGCTAGAGATACGTTTGAATCATGTTATAGCCATTATCCTCCATCAAACCACCAGGTCTGGATTTCTCTACTCTACTCTCGCAAATGAGCGCCCTCTGTGTTTCCTGTCTAGGTGGTGCTGACCAGGCCCCAAAACGACGACGATGTCACGAACGTTCATCGATGCGTCATTTGTAGTTTGCATGCATGGGATCGATGTGCACCTTGACCGTGAGGTGCACATCGGGGAGTTTTAGCTGCCATACGTGGACTCTAACCTTTATCCTGACTTTACTGTCATTGTGAGTTTTCTGGTGAAGTAAAAATGGTCGTATCGTTCCTATTCAAAGAATCAACTATTGTTGGTTCCTGTGATACGTCTCAGCAGGTGACAGCAATGTGTTTATGGAGCCCAGTCACTCAGCAAACCCCTGAGCCAGAGATTTGATGAATAAACACATTTCATTTCAGCCTCGTGCCAGGCTTGCGGAAACGTGCTTTGCCGCATGGTAATCGTTTTGGTCAGGTTTAGGCTACAACACTCCTAACGTTTGAAAAAAGATCATTGTTTATGTTCAAACAACAAGAAATGTCACTCACAGCGGAGATAACGTAATAAAAAACTCAGGGTCCAGACAAAGTACGAGACATTACACATAAAAACATGAACTCAAAACCACAATAAGGTCTCGTGGTTTAAGATGAATGTACCTACACCTGCCCTTAGCGGACTGTCTTACGTTGCGTTATGCAACGTAATATTACATAACAGGGGTAGCACCATTACGTAGCGAGCATGAAGTCAACGCTCACTTTGGATTTTGACGGGTCACACAGAACAGTGTTTGACCCACTGTCAATAACAGTCGCTGGTTTTAATCCGTCACTTGCAAAAACTTCCACATTCGACACATCTGTGGTTTGAAGAAACGTTCAACACCAAAAACTAATTCCTGGCAGCTGGGCAGCAAAAATAAAGGAAACAATACGTTTAACTATCATTTAGTCTCGTGCTGAATTACCAAACACACCAATATCGACAGCGCAGCATCCGTCATCAGCACACAGCTCTGGGACAGCACCAACTGACACATGAGTTTAAACTTGAGAACTTCTCTCCTTGGAGACTGGTGACTGTGAGTGGTAAGTCATTCCTGATCTCAACACAACACGTACATGTGCGCGCGCACACACACACACACACACACAACGGCAGCACTGCTTAGCATTCCCTCTCACACCTTTCATCATGTTCACGCGTGGCCGTTTGCTTCTTATCTCCGGATGCACACACAGACGTGCACAAACCTGGAGCGCACATGTTCGCAGTGCAGCCGTGTTATCTGACATTAGGGCTGCGATTAGAACAGACACTCCACTGACTCCAAATCAGCTGAGACACGAGATTAAAACTAAATGCCACGGAGGACTCGTGCAGCCACACCGGAGAGAGAACGAAAAGTATCTCCTTCTTTTGAGTGTCATGTGTGAATCTCCTCTACCGGACGCAGCAGCCTGACCTCATCAGAAGCCCCTCTGTGTGTCAGCAGTGAGGCGAGCTTCTCCTTATTGCTCATGCATTGTGCAGATAATTGGAGGAGATAAGTGGTCACCTGGAATTGCTCTGTTCACACAATTTGTTTGTGGGCCAATTTTGCGTGTAAAATTTTACACCTTTGAAGAGTAGGTGCAAAACCTCGCACGCAACTCAGGATCACTCCCAACTCATCAAATACCGTGTTGGTAAGTGCCCCTCGGCTTCTGATACCAACTAACTCCCATGTAAACCTATTAACGTCATTATTACAAGCTCAGAGCAACTGGCGTAATATCAAGAGCGAGAACCAGGTGGCAACCGCCATTTTTATCAAGTGGAGCCAACGCAGATGTGCCCTAAACCTGCATTCTCTCTAGTGTCCACCAGGGGGCGACTCCTCTGGTTGTATAGAAGTCTATGAGAAAATGACTCTACTTCTCTCTTGATTTATTCCCTCAGTAAACATTGTAAACATGAGTTTATGTCTCAATCTCTAGTTTCAAGTCTTCTTCAATACAGCATGATGTTCATTTAGTACATTATGGTCCATTTAGAGTCACACAGACCATAAAGCAGGGGATGCTTTAGGGCGGGGCTTACAGTGATTGACAGGTTGCTCTACGTCACTCCTTCTCAGTCCAAATATGGTCACTTCCTGTTCACTGTTTGCAAAAATCAAACATGGCGACGGCCGTAGCCAAGGCGTCACGATGACGACATCACTCACATCTCACTAGAAAGGAAATATCAGCTGTTTGTGTCGTGCATTTCACTTAGAGACCTGCTTTTTACATCAGCTCTGCTGTTGCTGATGAATAAATAAATCTAACTGCTTCTTTTAGTTCTGTGCCATATTGTTAAGCAATGCATGTCTGCAGGAAGAGGTTTCAATGAATAAGTTGCAGCAACTGTTTTTACTTCAGACCTGCAGTGAGAGGTCACAGGCATTCCCATCCACATCCAATTAGCGTCTTAGCTCTCTGACTCCCGCTCTCTAAGTCGGGGGCTGTTGCAGAGAAACATCTTCTGAAGGTAGAGTATATAAGGCATTTCTGTTTCACGGTAAGTGTTGTGGATCAACATTCATCTCTTTTCAATTGCTTTTGCCAAGCGCTGAAAGTTCTGGCTTTGAAACACAAATTCAAATTGCCGGATGCACCCGATCCCCAGTCGCCCTCCACACCTGCACTGTACATCTTGCATGACTTTGCTTTATGGTAAATGACCTCCTCGCCAAATGTCTGTTGAATGCTGGCTCTAATTATCTGGTGTAGTCGTCTCCAATGTGGTTCCTTGATTCATAACGAGGTTATCGGCAAAGGCTCTTTTTTTTATTCAGAGATAATTCAAAAATGTATTTTTATTTAGTTTTTTTGCAAAAATATGACCTCTTTCTAAAAACTCCATCTACTCTACACCATAGGGCACTAATATGTGAAGTACAATTGTCAGAATGTGTGTATTATATATATATATAAATATGTATGTATATGTATATGTATGTCATATAATTAATCTTCTGCATCATCCTGTAACAGGAGATGACATTCCACTTGTACGTGGCGCCGCAATATCACGATGTAAGTTTGTATGAAACATCGACGTACAAAGCTAAAATTACATGAAATCGTGTTTTTTTGTGCCAACTTTTTTTCCACATTGTTGCATCCTACAGAATCTGTGTCCATGGCAACGACATAACGGTTAAGGTCAGTGAAGGATGGTTATGATTAATATAAAGGTTAGAACGTGTCTGTGATGAGACACCAACTCCAGTCTCCTGCATTAAAGTCAGACACCCACAGTGTCCAAAACTTCCTTCATGGGTAATAAAATGAATTAACCGTTTGCTAAGCCCCTTGCTTCTTGCTGAAGAAAACAGGGCTGCTCACGAGAGACTGACATCAGGAGACAGAGCGCTCTCTGCAGCCACTCCACCCACGGCCTTCTCTAAATAAGTCCAGTGCTGCTTCCGTGCTCAGGGTCACCGCGGCGTGCTCCTGTTCTGCAAAAGAAAAAATAGAAACATCTGCCCTCTCATGCCAGTTTTTACCTCCTTTGTTCACTCTGACAAATAGCTGGAGTCAGACCTGTGCAGGGCCGAGATCCTTCCTGTGGCACTGGCACCTCTGCGTCACTCAGCGTCAGTCTGTGTCACTCAGCGTCAGTCTGCGTCACTCAGCGTCAGTCTGCGTCACTCAGCGTCACTTTGTGTCACTCAGCGTCAGTCTGCGTCACTCAGCGTCACTCAGCGTCAGTCTGTGTCACTCAGCGTCAGTCTGTGGCACTCAGCGTCAGTCTGTGGCACTCAGCGGAAAGATTCAGCTGTGGCAGGCGAGCATAGTTTGGCAACCGTCAAGAAGCTGCGGAGCTGAGGGGGCGGAGCCACATTTCCTGAGACATTTCCTGAGAACACCCATTGTTGTTACGACAGATCAGCTTCCATAAATCAGTTTTATGATTTTAGTTGAGTCACCGGAGCCCCCTGTTCTCTGTATGCATCCTTATGCTGCGTTCACACCGGTCGCGTTGATTTTTTTGACGCACTGCAAAATCGCGTCCAACGCACTGCACAATCGCGTCCAACGCGCCGCCGGTCGTGTTCACACCAAACGCCGCAAAATCTTGTAGCGCCGGAGAGGGGGCGTGGTTTATCGTCCTGGAAGTCGTTCACCTGGCCGCCATTTCTTTCCGCTGTCAACCGTGAAAGGACAATTGCTGCTTTGTACGTGTTGTGGAAGTCCCTCAAACATCGGAATGCCAAACGCCGTCATGTCTGGTTCATAATATTGTTCAGAGGAGCTCCGTGGATTGTATCGAGCTGTATTCACTGTGTCTAGCAAGCCACCGGTCGCTGTTTACTACAGCTGTAGGAACACAAAATAAACTGATTTGGCTGTGATTCAACGGCAATAAACCGACAAAAAGGGACTCCGAAATAACTACGTAATGATGCCGATTTGTACTTGTCTTCTCCGACAAAAAGGGACTCGGAAATAACTACGTAATGATACCGATTTGTAGGTTACTGGTCTTCTCAATGGAGCTCTGATGGATCGGTGCTAGGCTATGCTAACATCGTAGCAGCTCCACCAGCACTCAATAACGTCACGTAGACGTAAATACGGCAGCGTCTATTCATTGTTTGTACCGTATGGTTTACACACATGCATACACATAGTTTGGTCCGGTCTCTGTTGATATGAGGTATCGTAGAGCTCTGGGTGAACACAGACGGCTACAGGATTTATTTCCTGATTCAACAACAGCAGCAAGCCAGTGATGACAGGGGGAGCAACTCAACGCTGATAGGCTATCGCGCCACAGCGTCACGCGATTATGTCGCTGAAGTTGAAAAATTTCAACTCGCGTGTTGGCGATTTTGCGGCGTCCAACGCGTCCACCGCACTGCAATAACGCGTCCAACGCGCCGCGCCATCGCAAAATCGCGGCGCGCCAGTCTCATCGCGTCTGTGCATAGACTTTGTATGTAATCTCGACGCGCGTCAAAAAATCAACGCGACCGGTGTGAACGCAGCATTAGAGTAAGTATGTTGTACTTTTTTGTTTCTCATTCATTTTATTTAAGTATGATTTTGCTGGTTTTGCAACAAAATGGAACATAATACACTCTTTCCAAATTATTACTTTTATAGTCATTGATAACAATCGGCTAAAATAATGAAAATAAATCATCCGTTTTACAATCATTTAAAAGTATATATACAAATTAAAATTAAAATTAAAAGACATAAAATGTCCAATCCAAAAATACATGTTTGAAAATATCTTCACTCTTCCTCTGCTTATATGTATATGTATGTCAGTAGGTGACACAAGCTGCCAGAAAGTGACGCAGGGTGACAGAGAGTGACGCAGGGTGACGCAGGGTGAAAGAGTGACGCAGAGTGCCAGATACGGATGTATTTAATGCAGGTTATTTCATCTGATATTTGATGTTGATGGTTAATTTGTAACCAAGTTGTATACATCATGTATTTACTTGTTATTTGTATGTAATAGAAAAGTGAGCATGTGTAGTTCATGAAGCGATAAATAATGACAATTGAAAAATATAGAGAGATGTTTGGTTCATTCTTTTCAAACACTAAGCCTAATTTACCTAAGTCATTGATTTAATTGTCACACTTAAATCCTGAATTGACTGGTGAAACAGAAGAAGTTAAAAGGCCAAGATGAGAAGATATAATTTTGGTCAAATACTGTGGTCCAAATACAATTAATTCAGTTGTATTGGCATTGAGATATAGAAAGTTTGACTCTAGAATATTCAAACAATTCCTAATCTCACAAGACAAGAGCAAAAACAAGATGAATGTGTTCTCCTTTCTTCGTTGCTGTCATGTTAACTGTCTTGTGACCGCTAAGATTGATCTCTGGAGCTGTAGGTGGATGCAGACTGTCAGAAGTGTTGCTATTTTGAAAATGTATCACTGATTGTGTTACTATGGTAACTAAAGCAAGGTCCACTGGAGGCTGTTTAATAATAGAGTGCAGTGATGAGATTAACGTGTTATACATTCATAATATTAGCAATTTCCTGCCACGTTTTTAATATTTTGTAATACTATATTGAACGTAATTTTCTTTTCTTTCTCGGAACTGAATCACGCTGCAAGCAATCGGTCCATTTTGTAGCCTCAGATGGCTTAATTGTTGCTGAAAGAGCACTCTTCTAACGTGCATTTATTAACATAGCTGTATAGTAGTAGTGTGATGGCAATAACATAACGAAAATAATGATGTGGCCTGCTGTACATGTGTTAAGTAGTAGCCTATGTAACGTAGCCTATAAAACAATCAATACATATAGTAACATATACTAACAATGATTATAATATACTGTGTTGTCAAACTTGTATTCAACTTGTTTATCTGCTTTTTATATGTTGTGCTATATATTGTGTTGACTTCCATAACAGGACAACTACGTTTATTTAACACAAGTAGGAAATGGCATTCAACACGCAAGCTATTTAAGTAGAACTTCCACCGCGCTACCGCAATACAGAGTGGACATGCACGGCCAACTGGCGTTGTTAATACGGGACCCTAACCTCCATGGAAGGAAAATGAAAGAGACGGTTTTTTTAACTGTTGGCTGTACATGACCAGTCCATACAGCGCATTGATCTTTTAACAATTTAGTCTAGCCTATTTCATACGAATGTCTGCCGTGTGGAAACAGCCCAATTTCCCTTAAAACAGTGCTCACATGTTTACACCAAAAATAATCATATAAATATATAATGCGGAACAAAAATAGGCAAAACTATTTTGCCGAAATGATAATGTGATAATGATAATAACATCTTGGCCTTTTAACTTATTCTGTTTCACCAGTCAATTCAGGATTTAAGTGTGACAATTAAATCAATGACTTAGGTAAATTAGGCTTAGTGTTTGAAAAGAATGAACCAAACATCTCTCTATATTTTTCAATTGAGTGACACAGACTGGCGCTGAGTGACGCTGACTGACGCTGAGTGACGCAGAGGTGCCAGTGCCACAAGAAGGATCTCGCTGTCTCTCTCAGACCTTGCCCGTGGCGGTGCTTCAGCACTAACACAAAGTCAAATAAAGCGGGGACAGAGGTCTGGGCATCAGAGATTATAAAGTGGGTGATGATGTACTGTGTGTTTGCTCTCTGAGAGGACGGAAAAGGGTTTCAAGCTGTATTGATTTTGAGAGAGACGGACGCGTTTTCTTCTCTTCGTTTTCTGATCGGCACTCTGCGGAGTCCAAAGCGTTTCCCTCGTGGAAGAGAAGGCTCTTAATCTCCTTTATGTTCCTCTTTCATTGCCCATAACGTCAGCGTGTCCCTCTCCAGCAGCTGTTGTCCGTCCGAGGGGGATTTAAACCTGACGTGGTCATATATAACGTTCGCCTGTCTGTCCTGACTCCGCCCTCAATCCCTTAGTGGCATTATTTCCTCAGATGTTTAAGAACTCATATTTGCCCAGGCTAGTTGACTCAGAATACATTCTAATCCAGCATCAGATAAACACTGACCCTTTGACACTCGCTTGATAAGGCCGCGTTAGCAGACATGCCCATCGGTTGCCATGTTTGGCACCAGCAAACAGCTCCTGTGTAAAATGATCCATCAACAGGATCAGGATCCCCGACGGACCATGAATTATGTTGTGCGCTTTTTGGGATTGTTTGTCTTTTTCTTCAGAATGGCAACTTACCAATGAAACGGTGCCTCAGATTTTACACATGCAGCGTGCAACCTGTTTGTTTTACATTTAAATTCTTTATATTTAGAAATAATTTAAACGTAAAACAAACAGGTTTCCTGACGGCTTATGAAACATCCACAAAAAGACAATTGGAAGAAATATCCAGTTGGCAGAGACAGAGATGAAAAATCATCGAACAGTAAACCTCCTGCTGGTCATTTCCATCTCTATGAACAACCCTGATTACATTTAGATTTTTAACATCAGCACCGAACCCCCGAAATCATAGATATGTATTTACTCCAATAAGGAGTAATAAGAAATATGCCCCGCTTCATATTCAGGCAGTCATACGAGCAGCTGAGGCACGAGTGCCTTGCTCAAGGGCAGCTGTTTAATATGTGTGAGTGAGAGGAAAGTGGCTCATTTACATTCGCTGATGTACAACATGCAAAGAGATGGTAAATACCTTCACTTGGAGAAACACTTTCAAACATTTGAGATGATTGAAAACTGATCAGCAGCAGATCCACAACCCCGTCTCTACTGTCGCCCGAGATAAAAAACAATCTCTCTGGACTCACCTCCTTTTGTTGCCCCGTACGAGCTGAGAAGTACCAGGGTGACCTGCGTGATAATCCCCCAGACTTTTTTACTCCAGAGATCCATGGTGAAGCGGGAGGATGCTGCAGAAACAAGCCCGGCCGGGTGAAGGAGGGAGACGACCTGCCTCTCCTCTCCTCTTTACTCCACTCCTTCTCCACACGCTCACACTGTCCGGATCCCTGCTTGAATGTTGCACTTCTGTGTCCGCAGCGCTCGCCAGCATCCGCCTGGCTCCACGGCAATGACGGCAGAGGCTACTTTCTGTTCAGCTGCACTCTGCAGAGTGAGAGGGAAGGAAGGGAGTGAGGAGAGAGACTGAGAGAGAGGGGAGAGAGGGAGAGAGAGAGTCTCTGCTGTCACAGCTCCAGTGAAAGGTACTTCAGTCATGAACGAGGACTTGAAGAGCCTTTGCTCCCCCCCCCCCTGCAGGCGACACCATTCTGCTCCAACACTGTTTGAGAAAGAGTCGTCTCAGGTCCCATTAGGCTCCAGTCGGCTGCTCACAGTTTGTTTGTCATCATGTAATGCTGCAGTTCAGGTCCGGTGGTCACGGAAGGGAGCCCCAGCACGGTGACTCAGTCACTGCAAATCAATTGGAAGCATCCCACTGGGAGAGAATACGGGAATTCAAATGACTATTCAGAAGCTAATTGTAGGTTTTATCGGCGCATATTTCAGCCCTTTTTAGAAAGTAAAATCTCGTGAAATTGGCTGTTTTCTTCCTTTCAAAACTGAAATTACAATCTTTTATTTTTTCAAAAAGCCGAATAAAACATTTTTGTGACACTGAATTCAATACAGGAAACAAACAGGCTCATTCACAGTCACAGCGTATAAACAATATGCAGTTGAAGTGAGCAAACAAATATTTCAATTTATTTTTAAAACATAAAAATAAATTGGAAACAAAAACATTCGCAGAGAGTGTTATTCTCCATGTCCTTTTGACTTGACTTGAATAATACATTAAAATGAATTCATTCTGTACCTTGTTTGACATGGAAAGTGCAGGAAGGAGAACGTGAACAGAAGATCCTGTCTTTGCAGACATCCGGTGGTTGAGCTGCTCGTCTTGCTGCTGTGATGTAGAGACGTCACAGTCTGGTGCGGTTACAGCTTCAGCAGAGCAAACCTCCAGGAGGTCGAACTCGAAACTTCCAGAGACTGTCTTCCCAGAACAAAAGCATGAGGAAGGAAGGATGGGCCATCGTTGATTGTAACACTCAACATTATTTTAAAAATATTTTTGAAAGCATGACCATGATTGTTCCACAACCTCAACCAAGTGTTTACTATTGTACCCATGATTTATTATTGTAATCCAGAATAGACTTGATTGAAAGGGATTCATGACCAACTGTTCAATTATTTGTTATTGATATGAGTGTAGTCTTATGTATTAGCTAATATATTTAAACACAATTTAGGAGGCTAGAAACAAACTAAAAAGTGACATTAAAATGAAAGAAATACATTTCAGTTTGTATTTTTAAAGAGAGAAACTTTTTCCCACCACTTGGATCCTGTGTGATTGAACAGAAGGACATGGAAGAGAGGACGCATGCTGTGTCTGCTGGATAGATGTTTTTTTAATACGTCTGACACAATCGCTTCACGGTCATCTATCATTTGAAAACCACCACAAAATATAAGAATAGGAAGGTGAGAGGAGTAATTTCTCTTTCCAAATTGGGTTTCCACGTACAATACTGTGTAAATATCTCACTTCTGCAGAGTGAAGAGAGAGATAATGCTGCATTCAGGATGATCACGGTTAATATTACTCCTCCTGGATCATGTCACTGTGCTTGTTGTTATCTGCCGTGATGACGTGATGACTGACCGTGCAGCCTCACAGAGACGTCAGAGAGGCCTTTCAGCAGCACAGAGTCGGGCGGCATGTGAATGAGGCGGGGAACCGACGTCTTCTACGAGATTCGGTTTGAAACCTTCCAGAAAGCAGATAGAAAGGTGCGTGTTTGGTGCGTCCGTGTGTCGTCCAGTGGAGACAAATCGGAGAAAAGGCGACGCAGAGCTACAGTAAGACAGTCGTGTCTTTCATCTCCGGATTTTGCGGATTGTTAACATTTCAAAAAGGTTTCTACTCACTTCACTTTGCCTCACTTTGTCTGGTGAAAAGATTTTCAGTGCAACAGATTAATACGCAAGCTGACAGCGGATATTTGGATTACAAACATTTACTCAGTATTTGCGAATAATTCAGTGTCTAGATACTGAAACCATCCGATGGACTCAGCTTCTATCCAGTTTTATTTCTAGTGAGTCGGATGGTCGGTCCACCACTTTACTCCAAAGTGTCTCAACAACTATTGGATGGATTGCCATGAAATTTGGTAACAACGTTCATGTTCCCCGGAGGATACATTGTAGTCACTTTTAGAAGTGTAGTGCCGAAGTGTGCAGCCTCATAGAGCCGCTAGCATGTCTACAAAGTAATTGTTTATAAATGCATTTGATGGTAACGTATCTTCATACAACGCTTCGTTTGATATATTTCTAAAGGTTTTTTGTTTGTGAGATCTGTGCAGTGTTCAGGCAGCAAAACTACTTGGTTTATGTGAAATATAAATAACATTTGAAACAATGAATAATTGGCTAGACAAATAAGTCAATGTTAACTTAAGGTGTAAGGACATGAACAGCAGTCTAGTGAGTTAAAGTGGATTCATCTATCCATCCCAACCTGCTCCCTATGCTACTGACATTACGTCACCTGTCCAGTCTCGTGATTACGTGGATTATATTTGAATTATTGAGCATTATTTTCGTCGGTAAAGCTGTGTGAGAAGCTTCTTGATGGAGTTATGCCTGATGTGCTTATGCAGTGACAGATTCCTTAATAACTACGGACCACATTCCTACAATCCCCAAGCATGCTATCACACGAATAAAACAGAGCTATCGCAACTTTAAAAAAAAGCATTTTCCTGAAACAATGCTTGCAGAAGTACAATCAGCATCCTGGCTATTTCGTGTTCTCACGCTGCCCATCACTTCCTGAGATCCAAAGTCTTTTTCCCCTGACTGGAGCATATTAAATCGTATCATTTGCATATAAGTTCTTTAAATAGTCACAGCTGTCTGAGAATTTTTTTTATATTTCTGCAATTTAGAACTTCTTTTCGCTCAGAGTTTTGGAAAAGCCGCAGAGCAAAATTATGAGTCACAAAATGAAATGTGCTGAAGGGCCACGACGTCATTAAGCAGGAGAGGGAGTCCTCATGCATTTAGGTTCATTCTGCAGGAGTTTGAAATGTCATTACATAACTTTATTGTGTAAAAAACGAATTGCTTTAATTGAATGCGTTCATTTTTAATTGAATTACATCGTTGACGACTGAAACAGCTGATGAACTACTTTGGCTTGTTTTACGTGAAACGCCTGACTTTGTGTTGACATTGTGTGTGTTGTTTTAGTAAATTCTCTGTTTTGCGTCGACTTTGTCACTTGGCTTCGCAGCTGTAGTCGAGCCTCCGCAGCCCCCTGCCAGGCCTCGTTTTGTATAACTCATTTTTATTTTGCATACCAAATGAAGCCGGCCAGTGACTGATGCACTCCCACTCTACTTCATATTCACAACACCTGCTGCAAGCTGTGTCGGCCAACACAGAAAATACTGATTGTACTGTTGTACTAAACTACAGCATAATACTGTTTTTTTGTCCATGTTTTAACATAGTTATTCTCAAAAAATAATACTATTGGCTGTCAACTGTCAGTCGGGTCAACAGACACGACTCTTTTCTCTTTTCATATAAACAGGGAGAAAGATTACTTCTGGTGGGTGGATGGGTCAAACAAACAGAACTTTTCAACACTTTCAATCAGCCGACCAGTATTTGTGAAGTTCATGACTTATTCTACTGTTTTAAAATTATTTGTATGTCCTTAATCTAAACCCAACCGTGATGTTTTTCATAAATCGAAGGCAGTACGTCATTTTACCACATTACATTTAATCATCAAAAAGTATAGTTTGGTTTGAAAAGAAGTAGCTAACAAGAGAGCCATCATCTCACTTCTTTCTCATCACTGTTAAGAGCTGCTCACGCAGTACTGATCGGGTAACGTTAGCCGTGTGCTAGAGCTAGCAAAGTGACAGCAGTATGGAGACAATATTTTACACTGGAAAATCCCACCAACAAACAGATTGGATCTGTGGCAAGTTCAGGTATCGGCATCGATATCAGGAAGGAAATAAATACGGTCGGAACACAATTTAAAGCGCTATTGTACTAGAAAAAAACCCGTCAACCGCTCCTGTTTCCTGTGGTTATACACAGAACATTTCCGTGTCACTCTGCAACGGCTCGTATGATATCTAACAAAAGCATTTCTGCTGGTCACATGCATATGGTCTTTTCAAAATAAAGTTCCGTCTTCAGAGGGAACTCAGTTCGGTTTAGGCAACAAAACCACTTTGTTAGTTTGAGGAAAAAACATAATTTGGTACAACGGGAAATGCCATTTCGTAAATACGCAAGTAACGTAACAAAAACATCAACGTTGACTTCTCGTTTCACACGGGGAACGAACAGAGGCCGAAGATCTCCGGTTGATGGATCCATCCACCTTTTACGGTCTTTATACTTCCTTGTTTACGTGAATAACTACTAAGTATAACTACTAATGCTGGATGAGACCAGCCTGCAGTCTTTTACAAAAAATAAAAATGAGATGCTAATGCTGTCTTTGGTCACCTTGAATATGAACGATTAACCTGCAACAGACTGACTTGTTCACGAGGGGTCTCTGCACAGTCATGCCTTGTTTATTGGGACGCCTGAAGCATTTCCCTCCGAGAACACTGCATCCTCTTGCAGTTTGGAAGCAGGGCTGCTTTTAATATTATTTACGATTCATTGCACATGCGTCTCTCTGAGAACGGTACCAAGCGAGCTCCTCTACATAGAGGTGTATGTGCAGCTCTGGTGCTGCTCATTTCACAGAAGTGGCTTTCTTTCCATTATCGACTGCAGTTTGTTTTCCATTATTGACCAGAAGACACACGCTGTTTTCTTTGTGCCACAGCTGACCTCGGACACGATCTCCTCATGAATAATGTGAAGAAACATCAATGAAAAGTCTCTTTGAAAAACCCGTCTGGCCACTCTGTGCGTTTACTTTGAGAATCATTGATTGGCGAGTTTCAGCGCCTTGTAGGAGTTACTGTTGTCGTTTAGTTTCTCCCTCAACTTGTCTTGAAAAGGGGAGGAAAGCGCGTGCACGCATTTTAGGTTACAGGAACAGACGGCAGCAGCGTTGTGCGTTGGGTAAAGTTGATGAAAACACGACGACGCCATAGAGATGTTAGCCGTGGCTGCATTGAATTCACTTCTTTTTGGTCTTATCTCCGTATCTCTGCGGCTCTCAAGCATACTCTTTCATTTCATTGGTTCATTTATTTCCTGATTGTTTCTTATGGTTGTTTTGGGGGTATAAACGGGCAAATAAATCTGGAGGGCAAGGCTGGTGAGCAGGTGGAGGCAGAAACTGACACTCAAATGCAACTAAATCTCATCAGAGTAAACGTCTTTTCAGCGGAAATAATAACAGCAAAGGAAAATAAGAACAGCCGGGTATATCTAGTCTTTTGTTCCTTCAGTCGTTAGACTTTTAAATAAGAGGAAACAAAGCACCGGCACCCACAAATCAAGGGTCTTTGTTTATTATGGACAAAATAAGATATCGTACGAACCGATATGTTGCACCAGCTGCAAGATAATATAAAGAAACCAAACATATATAATATAGAATCAGATTGACAAATGAGAATATACACAAACATAAAAACCTGCATTTTTTATATTATTTGGGCAACACGAGGAGGAGGTGTTGCTCTGAAAAGACTTCCTTATGTCCCCGCCATATTGAACTTATTCTGGTTGCATCATGGTTGACCTGAACTTTCTGGATGACTTTGACTAAGTGACTGCAGGACTAGCCAACGGGCTGTCTGACTGACTGACTCCTACATTTCCCTCCAGACAAGTCACGGTCGATGTCTCCTCGCGGCTTTGACCTCGGTGGGCGGGGGGGGGGGGGGGGATGGGGGGGGTTCTGGGAGTGTTTAGGCTGAGCTGGGCTGTTTTTCTGTGCTGTGGGGTATTGACGGGGTTGTGAAGCGTGATATTAGGTGCAGGTCTTCGCGCCGGGACGCCTCAGAGCCTTAACGATCCCGAAGCATCGCCGACCTCTGGACGGTGACTGACAAGAGCTGCTCAGCTGGAAGACAATGCAGCTTTGGGCCACGCCAGGGGGAGTCGGAGGGCAAAACTGCTGTCAGAACAACACGGGACATACTGTAGAGCACACACACAACCATACAGTTACGACCTGGCTCAAAGGCTGCATCATCAGGGAGACAAGACAAGTAATAAATAGACATTTAACGAACCAAGAACCAAACTTAAACTAAAACAAAGAATCAATCGAACGAAGCGGCAGCCGTGTCAGCCCAGCGAGTCAGAGAGGAGGGGAGGGGGGGCGCCATGGTCAGATGGTGCCTCTTTATAACTGGCACTGCCAGCAGTCTCAGGTGTGGCTCATCAGCGGCAGATTAACATCCTGCAACGCAGAATAAACAGCATGCAGGACACAGACCCTGGTGGAAGGGAGGGGTCGTCATTAGTGACGGGTCACCCCGATTGTCTTCGTGAAGATTCAGTGTCACGTGATTTAAAAGCGGTTTCAAGCTTTGTTCAGTGTGGGATCTTTCTCTTTTCTCCTGCAGATTTAGTTTCTTGTGAGAATAGAACAGTTTGAAATATGATTGAACTAGATTCACCTTTGATTTGAAGACAGGTGAGGGCCTTACAGCAAAATCAGCTGCTGAAATAATGAGGAAGTTAGGAAATACTTTGTCTTTTTCTTTGAGTGGTTTCTGCCTCATACTGGAAAGCTTTTAGCATGCTTGTGCACGTCCACATGCAGCTCGGGCCATTTTTATATGTTTCGCCCTTGAGTCCCCCGTTATTAACTCTAATTTTACCCAAATCATTTCTGAAGCAGCCACTCAGTCACCTCTTAAAGTAATATTCCCAAACGATGGCAGCACTCAGGGTTGCATTCATTCATCATTTTTGTAGAAAATTATACGTGATTAATGCATTTGTTTTTCTGAGCAGAATGTTAAAACATGTCAGACTGGTGCTACTTCTACTTTTCATTTCTCTTTTTTTGTTTTTGCACAAATTGAAACCAGAATTACCAGCGTGTGGTTGTACGTCTCCGCCAACCAGTCAAGTTGCCGTTTTACGTCCACGTCTGTCCAATATGTCGTCACTTCAATCATTTTATTCTATAAAGACATTTGTGTGAAGTTGTTGCTGTGACCTTTGACCACCAAAATCCAATCAGTTCGTCCTTGAGTCCAGGTGGACGTTTGTGTACAATATGAAGAAATTCTAGACAGACAGACAGACTGCCTTCAAACAGCCGGATTCTCTTACAGTCCAGCTCATTTTAAAGACAAGAACAAACTTCTTTCCTCTTCACGCTGCTGCAATTTGTCGGTGCCATTTTGTCGTTGACGTCTTACAATATACACGTCAGACAGATGTGATCAGTTTCCACGAACACCAGTGAAACTGGTTTAAGGATTGATCTCGCTCCGTCTGACCTGCATCTCTGTTAGCACCGTTGCATTCAGTCGGTAAATCAGTCTCAGTGGTGACCTCTGACCTCGGCAGTAAGTCTGTTCGCTGTGCAGTCATCCGGTGAATCTCACCCCACAGAGTTATTTTCCTTTCTTTCTCGTTGTCTGATTCAGCAGCTCCATAAATATCCCACATCTCTGGCTGTCATTTCATTTCTCCGTGAGTTGCCGCACTAAATTTACGTTGGCGGTAAAAAAAAAATAAAAATCTCTCTGCAGTTGCTCTGCCAATTTCTCCAAACAGCGCGTATCACTGCTGCCCCGGCTCAGAGTCGGGAGCGGGGCAAATGTATGACCGACACATCGATAACCTCTGCTCTCCAGCCCACTCACCGTCCACATCCCGGCTAATCGTTCGCTCTGGCTGCCTCGCTTCTTTGTCGCCATGTCTCTGTTTCGCTCTTCTTTTTCTTCAATCGTTTCCTCATTGTCCTTCTTGTCAGTCACTGCCAGCATCTGTTTCCTCTCAGCCGATCTTCTGCCAACAAGAGCAGCGTTAATCTGGCCAAACTGATTTCTTCTTAACTGCGAGGTAAAATACAGCGAGGCCTTATGCACACCCGGACATATCTGCAGACATCACACCAAAAGAAATGGAGGTCGACGTCTTCATGAGATTTCTTTAACAAATCTCCACAACTCGTGGGGACAGCAGGCTTAGCAGGGTATTCCAGACGTCCCTCTCCTGCAACAGCTTAATCCAAACAAAGACAACAAAACCTTATATTTCTTTCCCACAACTTCAATGGCAAAATGGTCGGCTGTATGCATTAACTGATCCCTTTTGCAGCCATCCACAAATGCCACCATAGACACCTCAAAAACCTCTGACAAGGAAGCCATAGTTTCAAATGATGGATACAGAAAAGAATGTGTTCGATAAGATATGCACCTCCAGGAAATCATCCCCTTCAGAGATTGTCCCCCGAGCTGCCAAACCAAAGCTTTGTGTGGTTCTGCAGCAGGTGAATTAAGAAGAAGCAAACCCAGCAAGTTTGTAAAGCAAAAGGCGACTCACAAAATCTTGTGGACGTGCACCGGAGATAGCTGTCGGCTTACCGCTCCGCACCACTCGACAAGAAAAAAAGTGACACAATCGACAGAGGAAAGCGACCACCGAACAGAGTATCTAACTTTCAGTGATGTCATGTGTGGAGAATGTGTTGTAAAGGTGTAAGACAAAACTCCAGCAACATGACCAAACCAAAGAGAAAAGAAGCAAAGCAGACCAGAGAGACACAAAGCTGCAGTTGTGTCTTGCATGAACTAGAAACACCAGGACCAGGTGTTCCACATCCCCTCAATCAGCCAATCAGTCGTCTGCAGGGCAAAGAGGAACACGGCAAGGCTGCACATCCTCACATTTGAGAAGCTCGAAGGAAAGAATCTGTATCGGCTTTTTCTTGTTATATGACGAAACGTTGTCATAAAGTTGATGATTTGATCGAATCTGATGAAGTCTTTGGTCTGGTTGACGAGATGTGTCATAAAAAAGAAGACTTTATTCAGTCTGTGAAAAGTAAAATCGCTAATTCAGGAAAACAACAAATTCAGGAAGCTCTTTGGAGAAGTTATAGTCTGGTGCATTCAAACCTCCTGGCAGAAGGACAAAAGGTATTAAAGATTTATTTTCTTTCTTTTCATCACAATCACATATAAAATATGAATCCCATGTGAGACGCTCAGCTGTTCTCTTCAAATTAAGCACCAGATTAAACTCCTCAAATTGCTTCCTCTCATTTAACGCACTTCAAGCTTTCAGCGGTTCATTCCGCATTTGAAGCCGCCCTCCGAGCCCGGCGTCATGGAGCTCCGACACCAGATCCGTCTCAATCACTCGTCGAGACGTGCACGCTTTAATCACCCCCGCTGTTTGAAATGCCTGCTGTCGTCAGTTTATTGCGGTAAACCGGCGGAGTACGGAGGTGGCGAGTTAATGGAGAGCCTACAGCGCCGAGGAGGGGATGCTAATGGAGCTCTTTGTGCTTCGGTGGCGTCAGGTTCACCGGGTTAATGAGGTATTACTCGCCTTAAAACGGAGATGGAACATAATCTGCTAGAGAGGGCTGAGAACGATGCGGAGAGTGAAGAGTGCGGAAGTCTGGAACCATATTATACTATCATAGCTCTCTACTCATCACCTCCAACAGTAACCGCAATTTACGCTCCAGAAACTTCATCAACATGGCCGTTCCAATGGCACTCGAAGGCACTCGGCTTGAGGTGTTCAAAGCGGCAAAAGGTCCTGAAGAAAAACTCAACAGCAATGTCTCTTTTCACAAATCATGACCTGGTTGCTTTTTGTTTTTGGTGCTTTCCACAAGCCGAACGCCATCGAGTCTCATTATATTGGCGAGAAGGAAGACGTTCTCTACGGACGATATTTCCAACACCAGGCAATTCACACTAACACAGTCTGGACTTATGAAATACGATTATCCTTTCTCAGCCCCACAGCAGGGGGATTTACAGAGTGGATAGTGCAACAACAAGAGACATCAGGAAACAACAAAACAAATGTAAGAAATAAGAAATCAAACTGTAAAGATATAAAGAGTAAGTCCGCAAAAAAAGAAGCTCAAATACGATGTAATCGGACTCCATGGTTGGGTTCACATTATGTGAAACAAGGAAGTGTTGATATTGCAGTTGTATACATTGATATTGCACGAATAAATAAATAAATGAGTAATTTGCCGGTTTGTTTTTGGGGGATTTTAAGATGATAAAAAGCACTAAAGTAGGAGGACAAGTCTGTCTTTTTGATTTTCCCCTTAACCGAGTTGCTTTTGTGCCGAAACCTGAAGGAACCTGGACCACAGCATGTCAGATGTCGGAGAAGCTTTTTATTTGTTTATTTTAAACGTGCCGTCATCCTGTCCACAGTGGTGTCAGACCAACAACATATTTAGTCCTTTCGTTTGGACCAGAGGTTTTTGACCGGAAGCAGATCTTTTTTTCCGAAACTCTTCATTGGACGCCGCTGTGCTGCTCACTGTTCGTGTTCTGCAGCTTGAATTCGTACACATACACGTCAGCGTTGCACATTGTGTTGCTGCTCATTGTTGCTCTGAAGGTCGTCATGTCGGCAATTTTTCATCTGCTGAAACTATTTCTCGCTCTATCTCTTATCTCTCTCTCTCTCTCTCTCTCCCTGCCTGTTTGAAGGGAGAGGGCGATAAATCAGAGAACTTTACTTTTTCTTTTTGTCTGCGGGGGCAAAGAGGTCTGCGGGGGAAAAAAAAGAAGTGAGAACACAAACTTTATTTCTGTGAGACGGTGACATATTCCTACTACAGTGCCGTCGTCTGTGACCTCGACACTGGAAGGGTTTAGGATGGTCGGATTGTTTTGTTGACGGGTTTTTGGTTTGCTTATGATTTAACGAAATAGTCGGAGTAAGAGGCCAAACTCTTCCAGGGAAGCTCTGCGTCCTAAACCATGCAATTTGTCATCTGTGTTTATTTGTTTTGATTCTGATGTTAAAGTCATTTTCACATGATGAAAATAGGCGAAGCCGTTTTAGATCAGATTACTTCCATCTGGATTAGCCATCTGAGTTTTCCTCTTTACGTTTGCACCTGTAGGCATGTAATGAATGCTTTTATATGCGTGTGTGTGTGTGTGTGTGTGTCTTTGCATAAGTGCAAGAGGGAATTGTAAGTTTGAGTTTGCGTGCATGAGTCAGCGTGCCCTGCATTCATGTATACGTGTGTGGGTGTGTGTGTGCGTGTGTGTGTGTGTGTCTTGTAGTCATGTCCTTCAATTTGTTTTCCTGTAGTAGGACTTTTTTTTTCCATCTCCCAATGGTTCTGCCAACAACCAACATGTACTTGAAACACTTAGAAAGAGACGAACACAAACAACGGAAAATTGGTCCCAAACATTAAAGTATGAAATCATCAACAAACAGCTTGAATTGAGTCCTCGGTGTCCATTTAACGCTGATGGAGAAGTGGTGACGCAGCCCAGGCTGATGAAAGGATGCATTCAGTCCGGCCCACGCAGCGAGCCGCCTGGCTCATGTGTTCCTGCCCCTTTTGTAAATTTGTCAATTGTCGCTTTTCAGTTCGTCGCTCGCAAGCACTGATAAGGGAAATTGGGAAAAGAAAGGCTTGGATCTCCTCCAAGCTGTAGTAATTATTTCCCTCCCTCTTGTCGGCCTTCAGTTTGGAAGACCTCACGCACTCTAAGAGATGGAGGCTCACCAGAGGCTCTTTCTGGGACCGTAGACGTTTAGGACCATTATACACATCATACTGTGCATTAATGCAGCCTTTTCTGAAACATGTTGAGCGTTTTCGAACGGTCACCCAGTCTGTGTTTAAATTGTATTATCAGTGTAAAATATATTTTTCATAAACTTGACACTAGAGTGAATGGGGACCGCTTTGAAAGTTCAAATAAGTACTGAAGTACAGAAGTTAGGTGAGAAATAAATCAACGTTGAGTTCTCGTTTCTCACGGGGCACGAACAGCGGCCTCCTGGAGGAAGACCTTGTTTTGTTTGTCCCACCCGCCCTGCTTGGGTTTTTTGTGGGTCTTTTTACTTCCTGGTTCATGATTACGTTGATTAAATTGATTTTGGGATGTCTAGGAATTGTAGCGTATTCACTTTCGCAGTATGGGGACAGCATGCACGCCTCATGGTTGACAGCACAGTGCTCTTTCCACTAAAACAGCAACATTCCACAGTTTTGATGTCTTTATCTGTTGATCATGTCACAGACATTCAAAAAAGTTCATATTTACTTTCAAGACATCTTGCTTCCCTCTAGCATCTAGCAAGTCCATCGTCTGTTAACACAAGGCTTTTATTCTGAAATATTTGAAGGACATGTGTTGTGGTAAATGCAGTGATGGTCATCGTTATTTTCTGAATGAGCACACGCGTCTTAACTTTTTCTGTCTCAAATAAATATAAATGAAATGAAACATTCTGGAGATTACAAACTCTGTAAAGAGAAGTGCTGTCTGTGCGGACACGGCCGCGATAGAGATGCAGTAGTTTAGTAGTCCTATGCTCACACAGGCATCAACACAGGCATTCATCTTTAAATGGAGTAAAGCTCACAGAACTCTATTGTGTTATCGTCACTGAAGAGTGAAGCATCTAAAGGAAGCTTCCAAAGAAAAGACTCGATTCTTTCAGAGTGCAGTTGCTCAGCGTCGCCGTTTAGTATTCTGTTTGTGACTGAGGAAACAGAGACTGTGTCACTTTGGCTGCTCAGCACAATCAAAGGCGATCAGAGAGCTTTGATTACATTTTAGAAACAAATTACAGTTTTACCGTGAAGCAAGCGAACGAGTCGGCCTGCGTCATCCTGATTTAGCTGGTTTCTGTTTGTTCAAAGGACTCTATGATTGTGAAGTTGTGAAGTTTACCTATCATCAGCTCCTCACACACACACACACACACACACACACTCACTCACTCCTGCTTCAAACCAATCAGTAGTCGGAGCAGCCGCCCGCACTGCTCCATTAGTAGACTATGAAATGGAAGTGAACAGATTCGTACCATGAAATATGGCCGGCAAAGGCCAACAATGATAAGTGCTGAATCACAATGCTGCTAAAAGCGACTCAGTCAAACTGAACTGTGTCAAAACTTTGCTTTACACGCTCCCATACATGTGGAAACAGATGGATACATCACACAACCAAAAACACCAGCAGCATATTCTCTTTCCCACAGTCTGTGTTCGCCGCCTGCTTCCTGCAGCTCCTCCGGTGCTCCTACGTGACGCGTGTCGCTTCAGCTCCAGGACTGATGCTGTTTGAAGGCAGACGGCTCATCAGGATGAGTGACAGGAGTGACGTGAGCTCCTGAGGTCAAGTACAACTGGAGGCGCGCATCCAGTGGTTCACGGCAAAGACTTCTGATCATGATGATGTACTTTACTCCTCCCTGTGGACTTCTCTTTGACACTCGTCCTCCACCAGGATGTTCCGTGAACAGCATCACTGGAAAACAAAATCAAGATTATAATTGAGCCGATTTGAACGTGTGATATACATACAGAGGGACCCACCTCTTGATTTCATAAACATCTCATTCATTCATCACAACTGTTTGCACTCTCAAATGTAAGTTTGGTCTTGTGTTGTTATGATTATTGTTCATTTCCTCTCTAACATACAAGCTATCTTTTTAGGGCGGGGCTTACTGTGATTGACAGGTCGCTGTCGCTACCAGTGGTTGCTGGTTTGGTCACTGTTATAAAATTTAAATATAATAAAATCATTTAAGGACACTTGCATTATAAACAGGATTAATACATTGCTTTAGAAAACGGCTTTAAAAAACAAGGAATAAAACCAATAAAACATAAGAATTAAAAGTAAACTAAATACTCTTTTGAGAGGAGCATCATCATGAATATCAGGAGGATTATTTTCCCCATTCTACCGGAGCACGTTGGGAGCAGCTGGCAGATTGTGTTTGATGACTGCTGCTCCTCTCCCTCGCTGAGCCCCGGAGATCTGATGCCGTTTAATTAATGATTTGATAACTGTTGAGGTGTTAAGAGGAGCGCCGGCATGAAATACGACTACAGGAAGCAGAGCTGTGCGCAGGATTCCTCTCCACCTGGTCCTCCGTATGCTCTGTGTCTTGTCCTGTGTCCTCTCTCTCCGTCTCATCCCGCTTTCTCTGTCTTCCATCTGTCTCGCTGTTGTACTCAGTGTTCCTCCTGCTCCCTCTATTCAATATTTCACAGTCTATTCAATTATAAATACGCTGCAAAGGGCTCAGTGTTGCATGTTGTTTAGTGGCTGTGGTGACCGTGTGGATTAAGAGGATGACACATATTGGTTTGTGCACTTCTCCACACACATTCACTGTATACGCTCACACGAAGCTGAAACCTTCCCAACAAGTGTCCGCCTGGCTGCCGCACTCCCGGCGGCCGCTGTGTGTTTGGCTGCTGTGTGTGAAGAGCATCCGTCTGCTCGAGAGGAGAGCTCGTCCGTTGGCTCTTTGTTGTTAGAAACAAATGAATCACAGCGTTGGTTGTTTTCGTCCCATTTGGTGTCAGAAAACTCAGCATTGAAACGTTGATGTTCAGCTTGTTTTAATTGCTTCTGTTTTGAGGTCATGCTAGACAATGTGGTGATGGAGTATTTACTGTATTTGACTGTATACCATGCAACCACGACAACCCAGAATGTTCATCTGTTGCTTAAAACCATTGTAGTAAAGATCAACACATGTGCACGACAGGAAGCTTGTGTTGACCTTTACACTGTTCTGCATCAAATGAGTTCCAGTGTTTCACAGAATAACAAGAGAGCTGCAGAAGCAAAGCAGACTTCTTCTGCCACCCGCAGTAACACCCGCAGTAACTTCTCAAGAATATTTTTCATAACTTTCATGACTTTTCATACATAAGAAGTGGACGTAGTCACCGAGAGGGTGGAGTACAACCAACTGCTGAATAAGACATGTTTAGCCAACCAAAATGTTACATTCAACTTTCATGAACTGAAAACATGATGCGAAAGTGTTAAAGTTGCAGGACGACAACTCCCAGAAGGGACAACGCCGTGGTAGCAACCTGTCAATCACAGTAAGCCCCGCCCTAAAGCATTCCCTGCTTCATGGTCCATTGACTCTAATATTTCGACGAGAATTGGAACCAGGATTTGGTAAGAAGTGGCAAAGAGCAGAATCATGGTGACACATTGGATGTGGAATCAATGTTATTTATTCCATGCAGAAAATAATTCATGTCCTCCTGAATTTCAGCGGCATGTCACTGAATCTTAAATAAGAAGCGTGTTGGATATTCATTGAGAGCAGTCACTGTCTGAAGCGCTGCAGCTTAATTGAGGACCTTGCTGTTGCACCCTGGGAACTCCACATGTTCCTGTTTGCTGAACCTTTAGAACGCTGTGTGTATTATTCATTCACTGCCACTTCGGCTTCATTAGCTGCCATTCATTTCGCAAATTATAGTTTTAACAGGCCCTCCATTATTGCGCCCTGTATTTTGCAGGAGTGCCAGGTTCTATCTCATCATCTGGCCCTCAGCCCGAGCAGCTACTCCATAAAAGGTCATTGTGCTTCAGGTCACTGAAAGCCTTTCACTGGGCCTTCAGAAGTAATTATGAATTCTTTATTCTGAGCAGCTTAAGGACACAAAGGCATGAAGCAGCGCTGTGCTCTGCACTGAGTCTGCACAATCTGAATGGATTCAGTGTCGTGGATGTTTCTGCTGGTCCCACTCATGAAGGTGCGTTTTATTAAAAAGGATTTAATGGAGCAGAGGAGGCGACCGTGAGGTGAGACAGTGGTTCTTCTTCTGGATTATTTTTCAGGTGTTCATCATTTTAATTACAGAGCATATTATGTATACGCATCACAGTGATCAAGTGGTTGTGATGCATATTGTATAACCACGATGTCTGTGGTTTGGGGCTTGTGTTGCGTGTCGTACCTCTCTTTCTAACTCCCCGTGTTTCGAGACTTTCACTTCTCAACAAATGCCCCCAAAATAACAAAGTTACTGTTTCTGACAGTTACATAACTGTATGTTTCCTGTGAACACGGACGTTTATTTTGAGAATACAACTGACATGCCATCGCTCCCACAGAACTGATACTACAGGGGAACAAGGAGCGTCATCGTTTCAAGCTTTAGGCCACTGACCGAGCATCAGCAGACGAGGTGGGAGTCATTATTTTATGACCTGACAACAGCGGCTTTGTTTTTCACACAAACACCAAAATATCCATACATTTATCTCAGGAGGAACCACAATCTTCTTCTCTATCAGACTCTATAATGGCCTGTCGATGCTCCGGGAGAGGAGGAGGATGGAGGAGGATGGAGGAGGATGAAACTATACTCGAGATGAAAGCGTCAAAGTGCCTCTGAAATGTGTCATGAAGAATTAACACAATTAACAATTCATCCTTCATTTGTCCCGCCTTGTTGTCCGTTTCCTCGCTGTTGTTCTGTTTCCGTGGAAGTACTTCAAGAGAGATGCAAAAAGACGAAGACAACTTTCAATGAGCGTTACCTAAAATATACACACACACACACGCACACGCAGCATTCAAACCATCACCGGCTGCCAGGAGCTGTCTGCCTGCAGCAGCAGTGTGGTAAAGCAGAACCAGCTAATCAGTCCCAAACTAATTTGCTCTAAAATAGCTTCACTTTAGCAGCGCCGCCCGACCCCGAAGCCGTTAACATCAGCTTACATGGCGCAGATTGATTTTTCCGGCCTGATTAATCTCACCTTGCCGGTGATTGGTGCTGTTGATTGACTGCTCAGTGATTTCCCAGACTCTTTCTGGTGGCTGTGATTGGCAGGCCCTGTTGTGTTGAACACAGATTAGGGAAGGGGAGTAACAGAAAATACACGTCTTTACCTCCAAACAAAAGGAAACAGACTGATTACCAATTACCTGCAAACACTGGTGGATAGTGGGCTGTTACAGAAACCAAATCGTTGTCCACCAACTGATGTTTAAATATGACTGAATCGTTTTCCTCATTACATTGTGGTGACACATATTCTCTGGCTGCATTATGTTGATCACAGGAGCCAATAAGATGCTGCACTGATCCTCTGCATGGGGAGGTGGATGGCATCTTTTACCTTGACATCCGAGTCGGGGGTTTGCATCACGCTTCCTATCTGTGGTCAGGTTTTGGCTGCAGGTTCGGGAAAGATCACGGTTTCGGTTAAACGTGAAGAAAAACAGAGGTTGAGTGCGAAGAATCAAAGGGAAGGATCCAAACGCAGAGACAGTTTGTTGGCAAGAGTTAAGATTCAAAAGCTTCCAGGAGTAAGATGTCCAAACAGAAGTAACTGATTATCCACAGGACACTGCAGCTTGATTCTCACGATGTCACGAGATCACGCGAGAGTCACAGGATCACACGTCACTCTGGCTTAAAGTAAGAACGATGTCACCTTATTTCAGATCAAATGTTTCAAACGGGCATGAGCAGCGGCCTCCTGGGTCAGAGTCCTGTGATCGTTGACCCATTAATGCACCTTGACTTTCTCCTCCTTACACAAACCTCACAGAGTCGTGTTACAATGAAAACAGATGTAATTGGGGGGAACATTTGTTTCCCTTGAGATATAATTACCAATGCAGTTTTGTTGTACAGGAACTGAATTGTTAGGAGAACAGGCTGCAGGACCAGCAACAGTCACATCCGGTAGCCGGAGAACACAGTGGAGGAAAATAAAGAGAGAGAGAGAGAGAAGGGTGATAGAGCAGATGATTCTGGAGGAAACACGTCTGCTCTCTGTGAAACCTGGTGAGACAGACGACTGGAGGTGATTCCAAACATGTAAACAAGTGTCTGATGGTGTAAAATCACATCACGTCCTCAACCTCACACACACACACACACACACACACACACACACACACACACACACACACACACACACACACACTGACAGATGGCAAGTGCTGTGGTTATTAATTCAGTCCCATACATTGTAGGTTTAACAGGTTCTGCTCTCCAATAAATCACAGCCCCAATTTCCCATGAAGCGAAACAATGCTTGACAGAAATGTATCATGAATGTATCATTTGTTGTAAATACTTAGTTTTTTTCATGCAACACATGTATTTGTAATGACTCGTGTTCGCCTTGTTTCCTTTCTGAAATTAATTCTCCACCTTTAACGAAAAGGAGCAACTTGAGAATTACCGATGGCACATTAAACTTCAGTCTAGTTCGGTTTACACAGTTATAACATTTACAGATTCGGCACCTCCGTTCTTTAGGACATGATATATAATGTTATGTAACCCTGACATGGACTGATAAACTCACGGAGGATTTGTTCATGCAGCTGGGTCACAATGCAAAAAGTACCACTGATTATCTAATAATTTATTTGGACTTGTGTATTATTTGGAAATATTATCATTATCATTCTCATGAATAATTTGACATTGGCCATTAAAGCTGTGTTCTCTCTGAGCAGTTCATTTCAGTTTGGTTCATTTCACTTTAGAAAAGTTCTTTTTAACATTTCTATAAGCAAAAGTTGTGGCTGGTACCAACAGACCCACTCCATCATTAGAACCACCAGCAGCTCAGCTAACACTCGGAGGTAGAGACCAACGCGCCGTCTTTAAATGGCCATGCTGCCGTCAACAGCGACCACAAGTTTCACTTCACTCAACCAAGATTTTCCCAAAAAGATGGCAGCGTAGAATTGATAAAATGCAGACGGTCCTCTGTTTGGTTGAGTTGAAGCAGTTTTCTAAGAGTCCTGCCTCCACTGAGTCCCGCCTCCTCTGAGTCCCGCCTCTACTGAGTCCCGCCTCCTCTGAGTCCCGCCTCCTCTGAGTCCCGCCTCTACTGAGTCCCGCCTCCACTGAGTCCCGCCTCCTCTGAGTCCCGCCTCTACTGAGTCCCGCCTCCACTGAGTCCCGCCTCCACCGAGTCCCGCCTCCACTGAGTCCCGCCTCCACTGAGTCCCGCCTCCACTCAGTCCCGCCTCTACTGAGTCCCGCCTCCTCTGAGTCCCGCCTCCACTGAGTCCCGCCTCCACTCAGTCCCGCCTCTACTGAGTCCCGCCTCCTCTGAGTCCCGCCTCCACTGAGTCCCGCCTCCACTGAGTCCCGCCTCCACTGAGTCCCGCCTCCACTCAGTCCCGCCTCTACTGAGTCCCGCCTCCTCTGAGTCCCGCCTCCACTGAGTCCCGCCTCCACTGAGTCCCGCCTCCTCTGAGTCCCGCCTCCACTGAGTCCCGCCTCTACTGAGTCCCGCCTCCACTGAGTCCCGCCTCCTCTGAGTCCCGCCTCCACTGAGTCCCGCCTCTACTGAGTCCCGCCTCCACTGAGTCCCGCCTCCACTGAGTCCCGCCTCTACTGAGTCCCGCCTCTACTGAGTCCCGCCTCCACTGAGTCCCGCCTCCACTGAGTCCCGCCTCCACTGAGTCCCGCCTCTACTGAGTCTCGCCTCCTCTGAGTCCCGCCTCCACTGAGTCCCGCCTCCTCTGAGTCCCGCCTCCTCTGAGTCCCGCCTCCACTGAGTCCCGCCTCCACTGAGTCCCGCCTCCACTGAGTCCCGCCTCTACTGAGTCCCGCCTCCTCTGAGTCCCGCCTCCTCTGAGTCCCGCCTCCACTGAGTCCCGCCTCCACTGAGTCCCGCCTCCACTGAGTCCCGCCTCCACTGAGTCCCGCCTCCTCTGAGTCCCGCCTCCACTGAGCTGGTCCTACCTGCAGAGGAAGAGGAAGCTCGGCATGGAGACGAGCACCTGGTACCAAAAGTAGAGCAGCTAGAAACACAGCTTCAGTGTAACACACACACACACACGACCACACACACACCTGATTATGATTACAGAAAACACACAAACACAGCTCATACATGGATGAATAAAACGTAGAATCACTCACACACGGTTGAACTTGAGAGAAGCCATTAGCCCCAGCGCTGCAGCTCACCTCCAGCCCTCTGCTGGCTCTCTTTCTGTAACCGGTGTAGCATGAAAGCATGGCGGAGTGAGCTAGCTCGCTAGCTAAATAGCCAGGATACAGGAAAGAAATCTCCAGACAAGATACATGTCGGGAAAAGGAGTGAAAGGATTTTGGACATCTGACATGTCTTGGATAGTGTTCGGTCCATGCTTAATGGACTGTTTGACATCTTGCTTATTTCCTTCAGCTCACCTTCAAATCGAAACTGAAGTTGGTGGGTTTTCTCGCTTTTCCTTTTACAAGATAATCCTGTTGGATCCCTCCTGTAATTAGTAATCCTGCTTTTATCTGCTGTGTCATTTGTCGTCCTCACTCAAGGTAATAGGATGCATATGTGCCTGAGCCTCTTTTTAAGCCGTATCATGTTGTCAGCTCTCATGATTGCAGCTCTTTACCTGAGCTATGGCATTAATAACCCATGTTCCTGAGAGGGGGCAGGAACAGATGTAATGGTGTGAAGTTGGAGTCTCTGTTGTTTAGCCTGTGGAGGGAGTCTGCTGTCGGTGCCGCTAAATGATCAATTTAAAAGCGGGAAGAAAAGCTATTCGATCAGCAGATTGGCCTTTCTCGATGAATCTCATTAACTCGGGAACATGCCATTCCTCCATCACTCATCAAGACAAAATGTCACCTTTGCTCCGTGCGGAGAGAATTCATATGAAAAGGTTCAGCACCCAGAAACCTCCTGTTCACCAACCCTGAATGGCTGGGACGTTTGCTTTTCATTCTCTCTCACCCGGACAACAGAGGGGAGTACATAGAATATATCACACATGATGACCGGTCAACGCAGACTTCCTGGTAATCTGACACATGCTGACGGGGAGGAAACTCAGTTGAGAATACTTTCAGAGGAAGAGGATGAAAAAAAAGACCGTAGGGCATTTTAAAGTTTGTTGTATTAAAATATATATAAATAAATCCAAAAGAAAGAGACAAAACCAGCACAACATGAAGAGTAAAGAGGCGCTGTGTTGATCCTCCAGGTGTTTTTGCTCTTAAGCTTGAAAACGAGTTTTTACCTGCAGGGAGGGAATGAAAGTTGCAAAGATGAACATCGTGCAAAAACTTTGAAACATTTCCTGAATACAAGAGCGAACAGTGGGCTGCTTTGAAAGAATTTGGGAACAGGGAATAATGAGAGAAGCGCCTGGATGCTGCGCTTTATTTGGCGTGCAAATATGGTCGCTCAAGCAGAAATGACAATCCCGACATCGTCGTTCGCGCGGCCCGCTGGACTTACTCTCTGGAAGCGGCCCAGTGTCAGAGAGCTTGACTGCCAACAGCGTCCAGGCCCGCTGCCCGCTGCCTCTTCACAGGTGCTTCAAATGAAATCACGGACACATTCCACTGACCACACGATCTGTGATTTAACCGTGTAGACACCTGCCACATGGAGTAAATATCATGATAGTGAGATTTGTCCCCAAACAGGGAAAGAGAGAACACGAACAAGCTGGAATCGACAGCTGAGATGATGGTGAACAGACAGTCCTGGCTTTATGTTGCAGACGGCAAAGCTCAGGGATGACTGGAGAGAAAGTTAAAAAGACACATTGAAGAGCTAAACAAACTCAGTTTTGTCCAAAAGACTAATGTTTGAGGTATACTGAATAAACTACAGAGCCGTCGGACCTGATCAGTCATCCAGTGCTGTTTTGTTCCCCATATTCTAGGAGCACAATCTTCGCTGTTAGATTAAGGCTGTGATTGTAAATGAAGATCGTAGACAGTTGTTTTGAAGAGAGATGACTTTCTGTCTCAGGAAACTCATCGTAGGGAACCTGCAGGAGGCGGCTGCCTGTTTGAATCGCAGCTGTGAGCCTCCTGTTGCATTGTGCTTCCTTCAGCAATCCACTCTCATTTTCTAAGTGCCCGTCTTCGTAAAATGCATTCGTGCAGACTGGTCCAGTTTCCCTATTTGGAAAAAAGAATGCACTTCTCTCATACGGAGGTTAGAGCTGATGACATCGTCCCGACTGAAAGAGTCATCGTGTATTTATGATACAAAACAAACTTTAAGTTTAAGCAACAAAACCACTGAGTTAAGTTTCAACGTTAGTTTAGGACACACAACACTTTGGGACGCCCAGTGTTGAACATTAAACTCATGGTTGAGAGGCTTGTTTGTTGGGCCCATCCGTCTCCCATCGCGTCCACCATCAGTGGTGTTGTCCATATTTAACACTGCATGACGAGCTCTCATGTTGCATCGTCACATTGATGCGTTTGATGTTGGTGTCCACCACAAGAAAGGATCCTTATCGACTTCTATTTGCATTGTTTTCATGCTGAGCGACACAAGAAAAAAGCGTCATTGTCTTTGCACACGAAACCAATAGATTGCATTTCACGACTAGTTCACGACCTGCTATGATTCCGGTCACACTCACAGAGCCCGGTAGACGAGACGGGATAGAGGGAGCAGCAAGCACCGAGTCCACGTTCCAGAGCGGCTCGGTTCAGGCCAGAGTTGCTGTGAAGCTCGCAACTCTGGCTGGGCCTTCAGACGTATTCTACTTATGCATATAAAGCATCACTTCCTGTGTGCAAGACATTTCCTAGGAGAATTGTAAACAGCAGGAAAGTGTATCTGAGGAGATGAACGCTCTCGTTAGCCTCTCTGCGCTGTGGGATTCCCCACGATGAGCTGCCTGAAAGTAAAGACAGGAAAAGTGTAAACACAGGTGACATAAATAAAACAGAATGTTCGCCTCTTTGTTCCGATCGAGTCCATAAATAGGACAAAAAGAGCCCATAAATACTGAGCGGTGCTCTGAAGCGGAGCAGCTCCCCGGGGCTTTCATCCAGCTGCCGCTTCGCTCGTCTTCCTCCCGGTCCGGTTTCAGCACGAATCACAGGCTGGAAACATGCTGCTCAGCTCTTACACACTGACGGGTTGTTTACAATGTAACATTTGATTGCTTTGAATTTATTGAGCATTTCAATGTTCTGTCATAAGATATGTAAGTATGTTAACGATCAGCTTTATAGCCTTTCGTGACCCTGTTTGGGAAAGTGTTTGTTTAATGTTACACAAAAGTGTTTAAATGATTTTAATAAGAACATTGTTTTCGTCACATATGTTAATATGAAAGTGACACGAATTGACCTTCTTTGTATCGACTTGTTTGCCTTTTAAAGTTGATAAAGATCAGAAAACAGATATTGCTGTTCTAAAATATAGTTGGAAAGTTAAAAGAAGTAACCAAGTTGTTTTGTTCAGCAGGAGAGAAATAGGACTGTTTGAAGGTAAAATGGTTATTTTGGTGCCTTCACCAGAGACAAGAAGTCACGGCCAGAATGGACCAGAACTAATGATTGTCTTTATTAATAACCCACTGATGTCCCGTTTCTTCCCTTCAGATGAATTCATGACGGTAAAGATGTCGGCAGACAAGGAGACGTGAAGAAAGCGCCGAAGTTCTTCAAACTGACGAACGACATCCGGCAGAGCGAGAAGCTTGAAAGGAGATCGAGGAACATCTTTCTCAGGACCAGTATTTGCAAGTGCCTTCATCATTTCAAGTGTAGACTGTAAAAATAAATGTCATATTTGTCATCTATCTTTTTATCTATCGAAAGAGATAAATAGATGGACAGACAGACAGGTTTTACTTTGTTGGTGGAAGTTAAACCCTCTCGGCTCTCTGCCATCTCATCTCTCCCTCTGGATTAAAGCGCCCATCGCTGCAGACTACTTTCAGCGGTCAGTCAGTTCCTTCTGTGGAGCCAAATATGAATTTGACTGAGAGCAGCAGACAGGCCGCGCTGACGGAACATAATTACAGTAAAAGGTCAACGGAGACCCAATCTGCTCCAATGATGGGAAGTGTTGGCCGGAGAGCGTCAGACTCTGGCAGAGACGGAGACGCAGCTGCTGCTCGTTATGGAGGCGTTTAAACCAGAAGCTTTGTTGTTTTGCAGAAGAGCAGATGAACCCGTTGCTGCTGTAATACATGGCCGTTGATGCTCCGCTAACACACTGCAGATGCTCTGCTGTTGAAGTGTTGGTACCAGAGAATAGTCATGAGTCATCCTGTGAAAACTCGCCATTTTTAAATGGCCAAGTTAACGACAAGAGTAACGGTAACTTTCAATTTCATGAAATTCAAGTGACCCGGGTATTTAGAGGCTGTACATCTCTAAAGCTCCCTAATTAACATGTTATATCTGATTTGTTTAAATCTTCTTCTTCTTCTTTTCGTTTCAATGAAGCGTGATGGTTATATGACAGTTTCCCATTTCTTTACACAGTCCTTTGCATTTTCATTCATTGAATCGGATTTGTTGAATCAGTACATGACATTAAATGTTTGAATGGCAATTTGCCATTTTCGTTGGGGTTATGTGTTGAGCTTTTTCTTGGCCAGGCACAGCAGCATTAACCAAAGAGCTTTTGTTTGTTTTGACCAAACCTAATTACAGACACATGAAATAGAAACATGGAACAAAAACTGAGCATTTCTTTCTCTCTGAACATATTCCAGGTGTCCCTTGATTTCCCATAATTGGGATTTGTTTTTAATCATTTTCACATCCACGAGAGGTTGATTGTTGGGAAAACTTCCTGCAGGTGTTTCACTGAAAGCCTTGTTGTGTTTCAGGTGAGACACATTGTTCCCTGTAAGTGTAGCTGTGCTAAAGCTGAACCAGTTGTGGAAACAGTGTAATAACCAGCTGAGGTCAAAAGTGGATTTCCAATAAACACGTAAAAATGGGATTTCTACGCGTTTGGTGAAACATTGGTGAGCTTGTGTTTATTTTTGAGGTTTGACGTTGAATCGATATGAAATCCTTTCTACTTCTCACCCTCGTGTGTCACTGTCTGCGCCTTCTCTACCATCAACATACCATCCTTCAATGCTGAACTCTGCCTCAGAAACCCTCTCAGACAGCAGGTACATTCATCATCCTCTTGCATGCAAACAGCCAATTTCATTGAAATGGAGAAAAACAACCAACAGCCGAAGAAATGTGAAGCTGTCCTGAGGTTCACTGGCGTCTGAGTGAGCAGGTGTGTGTGTGTCTGGTTTTTGGAATCTATCTCTCGTGCTTCTCTATTTTTATAATCTCACAGACATGGAGGGATTACTGAACTGGTCTATCGGTCACGAGGGCCAGGGGCCCAAAGTGTCAGGGGCCCCTCTAGCCTTCACCTGCAAAATGTAAGTCAAAGAGACCAAAACAACTGCAAAGAGACTCACAGCAACGATGAAAAGGTGCAAAAGAAGCTTAAAGAGACACAAAACAACAACAAAGTGACTCTAAAAGACTACACAGAGATACAAAGAAGCTACAGAAAGACTCAAAATGACTTCAAAAAGGACACAAAGCAACGACAAAGAGACACAAAATGACCACAGGACACACAAAACAAATACAAAGAGGTTCAAACCGACTACAGAAAGGGGCAAACCAACAACAGACAAAAGAAATAACGATCAAAGCAGAAGTACAAAGGGCCATACAATGACCACAAAGAGACACAAAACCACAGAGAGATGCGTCAACAACTATGAACTCTGTGTGTCTTGCTCCTGTGTGGCGGCAACTGTCTTTTCAGTCCAAACATTGGTTTGTTTCTGCAAACCAAAAACTGCAAGATGATTTTTGGAAGATGCTATAATCACATAAAGATTCTACAGTGCCTCTGTGGCTTTAAAGGCTAAATGTTTGAACTGATGTCTCTTTCACCAGCAGGCCCTCACACATGGACATCCGACTGAGTTCAGATGTTCAAATGTCTTTTTTAAGAAGTATTTCCAGCAGCATGGCTGTTTCAGAGGTCTTTTATAACATAAGACGAACTCAAATGCCCTGCGGGGAGAAATCAAAGGTCCAGCCAAAGCAAAAGCTTCTGAAACGTATCTGCAGAAAGAATAAGAAGCGTACATCATGCAATCGTGTGAGAGCAGATATTGTCTGTTTCCTGAATCGCACACGCAAGAATAGCCAAAATATTTTAGCGATCAGCCTGAGAAAACACGAGGGAACGAAGCAACTGGTGGAATGTCAAAGCATCCGTCTGTCTCTCCAACATCTGAAACATAAAAAAGAACTCCTCCTCTGTTCTTGCCAGCGTGGATTTTTGGCATTAACTCAAACAGTGATGTCTAGAAAATATGACCTCCAAGGGTTCAGCCCACACCAAACTTCAAAACTGTGATACAACTGAGCTCTGCAGATTGTGCTGAGAATTGAATGAGCCATTATAGATTCTGGACTTGGCTGGACAGACCACACAGAAAAGCTTTCCTTCTCTCCTCAGAACTTTATTTCTACGTCAAGCACGTGTTATATCGCTGAGCTTCTTTAAACTCCCCTCGGGTCGTTGGATTCTCACATTTCCAGAGTTGGAAACTGAATATTGGTGTCACGGGAGTTCACAGATAGGACCCAAAAGCAAGACCACAGGAGACAGAAGTGAATGTTAACCAGCTTTTATTTATAGACAGGTGGGTGCAGGTGTGGAGCCCGTGGTCCGACACCCGAGTGGCAGATCGACGGTGTGAGTCCCGTGGCTCGACACCGGAGGCCTGGCAGCGATTGTAGTCCGTTTAACCCCAGGCGGGTAGAGCGACAGTGTGAGGCCCGTGGCTCGACACTGGAGGGCTGGTGAGTTGACGGCGTGAAGTCCCGTGGCTCGATACTGGAGTCGACAGAGTGTAATCCGTAGACCACAAGGAGAGCAGAGCGGCGGAGCGTATCCACAAACACAAGGAGGGCAGAGCGGCGGAGTGGAATCCACAGACACAAGGAGGGCAGAGGAGCGGAGTGTAATCCACAGACACAAGGCGGGCAGAGGAGCCACGGGGTTTCAGCGGGAGAAGACGGTACGACCTGACACTCCCAGACTGCAGGACCAGAGTTTATATAGTGGCAGGATACTCATTAAGGGGCCCTGAGTCTGGTGTGTCAGGCTGCAGGAGGTGATCAGCTTGAGTGTCCTCAGCCGTGCACGATTAAGGGTGCGGCCCTGGGAGGTGTCTGAAGGCAGAGGACAAACAGAGCACATGGCACACCACAACAGACAGGGGAATCCTGGATCCTGACAATTGGACTATTTTGCCCTGATAGAAATGGTGTTGACTAATTGAAATGACTGAATTAATTGTTTTACTGGTTATGAAACAGTCTTAATTTAATACTGATGCCTCTATATGACCTACATAAGTAAAAAAAAAAGTCTATTTCTATAGAGTTATTCTTGATGCTCGTGCCACCGGGTCGGATTCTGGTGAAACCAGATGAAATCAGGCAGGTTCGCCAGAAACCCTTCAGCTCAGACTCCAGCGGGGCCTCCAGCAGAGGCAGACCCAGATCCGGCTTCCGGATGGCGGTTGGATGATGTTGCCACTGTGGAGAGCAGAGGTCTGTGGCAAGAAAGTATTACATGTTGCTATCAGGGAGCTGCCATGTCGCTCACCCCTTTGGGAAGGCTCATTTCCCCTCAGCATCATCCAGAAGCCAACAAATATTTTGCACATGAACATGACACAATGAACAAACTTCTTAAATGTAAAATAAGAAAGTTTCTGATAGTTATTTGTTTTATTCATTTCAACCTTTATTTAACCAGGTTAATCCCGTTGAGATTATGGATCTCTTTTAGGAGGGGGGTCCTGGGCAAAACGCCAGCGACTTCTTTTTGCAACCGGAGGAGTCGCCCCCTGCTGGTCAGTGGAGAGAATGCAGGTTTAATCAGGCACTTAACAGCTGGAGGCCACGGGACAATATTTTGGTATCGGAAGCATTCTGTTGAGGATTGACGAATCCCGTTGGAGACTGCTTTGTTTAAATGCAGGTAAACAGTCTGTGTGGAGAGCAAAAGAACACATTGGCCAGAATTCAATGTGGGAATCCACTTGGCTGTCGTCTAACCATGATTTGGCTCTTTATTGGTTTAAAATCAGCTTGTGAACTGGGAACTTGTGAAACAATCCGGACGTACACGTTGTATCTCAACTACGACTCCAGTCTGGCATGTCAAGCTGCTAATGGGACTGTTTGTCAGTGTGCAACAAACAGAGGTACCTCTTCTGCTTGCTGCCTCTGCAGGTCCAGAATATAAGACAAAATGAAACTTTATTTATACCATGGGAAACTGCTGTGCAGCAGTTGCAATACAAAGTGGGAAGAGTGCAAATATAAATGTTTTATGGATATGTCAACTCCAGATTATAAATGCCCCATGTGGCAGGAGTCATGGGGTCAGGAAAGCAGCAGGGCTCTCATGTCAGCACGGCATGCGCGTTGGAAGATGATTTGAGCTGCGGGGGCCGACTCGCCGTCGCCATGTTGAAAGCGGATGAGAGGCAATCGATATGGCCAACAGGGAGATGGAAGAAAATCAAAGAAAATCTTTGTATTTGTTATCATGAGCTGGAAGCTGATTCTTTCTCTGCAGTTAATATTTACTGTTCGTATGTAATCTCTGGTATTTTTGCAGATCAGTTTGAGGTCCTTGTATGATCACCTAAGGGCGAATTGTTTTGCTGTTTACTGTTTTCACTCCTTGTTTTGGGAAATAATGGAAGAAGGACGCAAGGATTGTTTTCTGCAATTTTCTTGTTTTTATGAAATCCATTTCTGCACTTGTGTAACTCCAATCTGACTCCAGTGTTGACTTGACGCCTCCAGCCCCCCAGGAGGCATGGGGCTCCAAACGGGCCCCAACGCTGCGTGTTTTGACCCTCAGGGCCACCGTACTTATTTCCTCGAAGTTATCTTTCACAAAAGACTTTGCTGTCTAAAAGGTGGGATTGCGAATCTCAATGTTGCTTGTCCAAATTACAGCAATTAGGAAAATGTTTTGCCCTTTTCCTCCGCTGCTGCCCTTCTGCGTGACATTTATATTACAGAGTGTCATGTAGGCGTCAGCAGCCATATGCAGCCTCATTATACTGCATGCACACACTTTTTTCAAAAGGCGAACGTGTTGCGATTGAGTGTCTCATATCGACCCGTCTGCTGCATTTAAACTGACTTAAGCAGCTCATTAAGATTCTGTCTTGATAAAATCCACACGCTGGTGATAGTACACACGTGCAGAATCCATAAGAGTGTCGTATTTTTCTTGCCAAAAGGTAATTTCTTCAACCTCTGAAAAAAACGAAACATCACAGCTGTGCTTTCTGTTCATATTCTGATCTTAATGGACACGCATTCTTGTATTAGACCGTACAGTTTCAGCATGTTTGACAATTGCATCACAGATTGCAATCACAATTAATGAATTAGCAAATGGGAAACACTGAAAGTAAAAGTGGCATACAGCTAATCCACCGACCCACCTATGTTTAGTTGTACAACACAAATCACTGGCAGGGGAAACACAACACTGTTGGTTGAACTTCAGAGTGAATTATTGCGTTTGAGTGTTTTCCCCCATTTTCCAGTTTATATTTGGTTTGGCTTTTGCGCACAACACCAAACAAACTATTGAATGCATGAATGACTCACACAGTAAGTCGTCACTTTCTGCTTGCAAGCATTAAACTAGAGTTATAAAGTCTTGATCTCTTTTAGAAAAAAACTGAACATTTGAATCACAAAGTGCCATGATGTTAAGGTAGATAAATTAATCACAGCGTTGTGGTCTTTACCTGTTAATAGATCATTTGAACTTCTGGCTTCTGGGAGCTATTTTGTCCTTTATCAGAATATTGTGTTTATATTGCAGGCCAGACAGTCTTTCAGCAGTGTTGCTGCTGGGGTGTAAAATGGGCAGTTTCTGCCATCTGCAGGACAAACAGGAAGACACAAAACAACCAGATGAGGGACATTTGAAAAGGGAGAAGTTTGCCGAGCAGAAATCTCAATCACGTTTTGGGATAAAATAAATATCCTTACTGGCAGTGAGCTCTGAAGGCAAACTTCTCCCGTGTTCCCGTGTTTCACCCCCAAACATTCAATCATTCTAGAGACAAGACATCACAACTGAAACAAATAAAAAGGCTTTTCGCTCAAACACAACTTGACACACGGACAGTAAGAGCCGGGGATCGAACCACATATCTTGTGGTTGAAGGACGACCCTCTACTTCACATTAGTTTTAACAATTCTGTTAACTTTATACTTTTCCCACACTACATTTCAGAGGGAAACTTTTAACTTCTTTAATTTATTTGACACTTATAGTTACTAGTTACATGAAAAGATATACAATGTGCTTATTATATGATGCAGTATTTTACAAGTAGTCTGATCTACAGTTTTCAAAATATCTTAACTTGGGTTGACAACGTTAAAATACTCTGACATGTTATTTGTTCGTGATAAAAACGAAATAACATAATAATGTAACACAGTCCAGTCAAATAATCCTTTAAATATAAAATGTAAGTATTTATGAAAGATACTGTGCATAAATGTATCTTAGCTACACAATTACCAGCTGCAATTTTGATCACAATCCAGTAATAGCTCAAATCTAGCCTACATATTATGTAATGGGTCATACTGTATACTGAGTACTTTTCCTTTTGAAACTTGAAGTATATTTTGCCTATAATACCTCTGTACTTTTACTGAAGTGAAGGTATTCCTCCACTTTGGGGCATGGCATCTATTTTGAAGAAGGACGTGATGGGTGCACTGTCGCTTTAAGACTTTCTCGCTCGCGCGCTTTTTGGACTCTATCGCTTTCCGTCGTTTCAGCAAACATTTGCGCTAGCGTACTTGTGTGTTGCGCAGAGGAACTGGTTCACATCGAAAAGGTTTAACGTGGACTAACTGTTAAGTCAACGTCTCAGAATGTCTGGAGGGACCACACTGGAGAACGCGAACCCTGTGGTGTTCCAGCGGTCCGGCGACAGGCTGCTGACATCGAACGAGGAGGACGAGGACGTCCATGACCCCATCGACGAGAGGGAAATATTCGATATCCTGTTTTCAACTTAAGCTAACGTTAGCATGCTACATGACGTCAGACAGGTGTCACGCCTGACAGATCACGTGTGTGCTTGTTAACCTTCTTTTAAACTTTATTTTATAACATTAGCTACTAACGTTAGCTGTTGCACAACCTGGAATATTATACGTTTATATTATTCATAGATATAGATATAGATATATATATATATCTATAGATATAACGTTATATCTATAGATATATATATATCTATAGATATAACGTTATATATATCTATCTATCTATCTATCTATCTATATATATATTTATATTAAACATTATATAAGTTACCTTAAAAAGTGCTGTAACTGGTGGAAGAAGTACTTAGACAAATGCACAAATATACTACAAATGCACAAATATACAGACAGTGTTTGGATCAATGCTAAAACAAATATAACTACATATGCAATCAAAAGAGTGACAAACATTTCTTAATTATATTTTGCTCTTAATGACTGTGCTTTTAGGTTATTTACAGTAATGGTACAGTTACATCACTCTTTTTACAAACAAAGCATTGTAATAGTTTAATGTATCCTATAATGCACAGTAATAATAACAGCATTATGTGTGCAGCACATAGAGGCAGAGGCTGTGTTGTTTTCATTGTGTCGTCTTAAACTCTTTAACTAACGTTACATCTGATCAGATCCATCAGCGACCCGGAGCATCCTCTGTCTCTGGAGGAGCTCAATGTGGTGGAGCAGGCCCGCGTCAAGGTACAAACCTGCCATCGTGTGTTTTGTTTGGGGGGGGGGGGTAGGTTTTATTTACTACAACGTGAATAGGGGGGGGGGGGGGGGTTCTGTGATTGATTTACTAATATTCTTATTTAGTGAAGACAAAGTTAAAACAACCCTGAACATGACCATCATTCATCTCCACTCCATCATATTGTTCTTTTACACATCACATTTCAAGTTCACTCACGTTCACCCTCCAGCCTTCAGCATCAACGTCAACATTTACTCAACCTCTGTGTCTTCTGTGGTGTTGAAAACATCTGTCCCACTGCACACACATTCATAACAAGCAATGGCAATCTCATTCCGTGTGTTGTTCATTCAGAGCTGTTTCTATGAGATTGTCCTTTTTCCTCAGGTGAGTGACGCAGAGAGCATCGTGGGCATCGAGTTCACACCTACAATCCCCCACTGCAGCATGGCAACACTCATTGGTCTGTCAATCAAAGTCAAGCTGCTACGCTCCCTGCCAAACAGGTTCAAAGTATGTGTGTGTGTGTGTTGGTAACATGGATGCACATTTAGTTACTTAATACAAAGAACATATAATGTGGGATTAGTTTTGTTCTTCTCCAGTCTAAACACGGTGTGTTTCTCTATTTCTTCTCAGATTGATGTCCACATCACTCCTGGGACTCACGCCTCAGAGGAAGCAGGTGCATATGATACAGAGACAGCAGTCATGGTGCATGATCCACTAGTCATAGCACCTTTTCTAACACGCTGTTTATGTTGTGCAGTGAACAAACAGCTGGCGGACAAAGAGAGAGTTGCAGCGGCTCTGGAGAACTCGTCGCTGCTGGAGGTGGTCAACCAGTGCCTGACCCCCACCAGGAGCATCTGAGCGGCCAATCGGCTTTGTCGTCTTCTGCTGTCAGCCACCGATCAGCCAATCACGTGTGACTCTTGTCTTTGACATCTGAGATGTGTCGGCCAAGCTCTCTATCCGGCCCCCCCCCCCCCATATCACCAATCCAGGTGTGAACAGCTGCAACTGGTGGACACTGATGCAACAAAACCATCTCTGCACCGAAAGAGATTAATAGAAGTTATTAATCTTCATGCAAAATAGTTTGGACAGAGCGGTTACATTTCACTTCCATCTGGGAATTTGAAATGAAGACGCTGCCTGTCAGGCCATTCAGCGTGATTCCTGTTTTATGTTATTAAATCTGTATTCTAACACATGCAATTCATCATTTTTTGCAATAATATTGGGACTTTTGTGGCAACAATCCCCACCTGTATATAATATTGATGCATTTTATTAAAAATGGAAATTAAAATACAACAATGGTGATATGTTTTCTTAGGTGATACAAAGATACAACGTTATATATATTTATATTTATACACACTTTATTTTTTGTAACATTAAAATAAAATGGAACGTATTTATCTGTGTGCAGGCCAGGAGCTGTTTTCAGGGAAATCCAATTTAATTTGTGATATAAAGTTCAATGTCATGCGGTCCAGTATGTCCTGTCAGAGAGGGCTTGACTCAGCTACTTGTGTGTTCTTGAGGCCCGTATGGTGGTGGTGCTGTGAAATATCAAACATCACCACCCAATATCGTTTATTCTAGTGGTTTAGTTCAACAGCAGCGTTGACTGTCCTGAACTCTCCACGCAATCCAACATTTTCATGTCTATGTTCATCCAGCAGGAGGCGTCCTTATTCTCTTCCTGCACATCCAGTGCAGGAGGCTGAAGATGAGAAGCCTCTGTGCCGTGGCTCGTTGTGCCAGATTGCCTCCTCAGATCTGAAGGACAGCGTCGTCCAACATGCTTGTCCACCCACTCGCACCTCACTGAGCAGCTGTGCTTTCTACTCAACCAGACGAGCTCACTCAGATCTCACACAAATAGGAAAACTAATACGGCTTCAAATCTCTATTCATCAGATAGCATGGCACGTGAAGTCATACAAGTGTAAGGAGAGAGTAAATGGTCTCTAAAATGTCACCTTTAATAAATATTAGGAAAATGTTTCCCCTATTGGGGTTAAAATTAACTTTGCACTTAAGTTTCTGCAACAATAGATATGATTTTAACAGTATGATAAGCTCACAGAGAACACACTATCATACATTTATTGTAGGAAATAGAATACAAGATTGCAAAGATGGTTATGTAATCCCATTTTTAATCTTGACTCCCAGAGAGATATTTATTGCCACTCTGTGAGTGATTGTTGGCAGGCACTGACATAAAATCCATTAATAATTATTAAACCCTAATATAAGTTCTACTTTAAAATCCTAGTATAAAACAGTAAAAAACAACAGACCTTTTAAGGCCATGTAGTGGGTAAATATTTGTTATTTCTTAGGCTCAACTAATAGCCTGTAGATTTTTTTTCTCCAGCTCCACATCTGGAAACATTGCATCACTGCTAAAACCCTGGATAAGAGACCCAGCCGGCACAGCTGCATGAGCCCAATCCAGAGCCGTGTATAAACAGGGTTAAGTCAAGCAAAAACATGCTCTCAGAGGGTGACGAGGAACAGGAAGCGAATTAAACTCTCCCAGAGGTAATGTAGCCCATTGACAAACAAATATATAATACATATAATTAAATAGATATGTAGTCTCTGACTACAATATATAGTCAGCTTAACCTACCAACGCTGCCAGTGAGCTTTATATTATTGATGGTCCGTATGTCCTCATATCGCCCACGCTTACTGCTGAAAGTAAGGTTCTTATCTCACGCGGTGTTCCGCTAAAGAGTCTCTACTCAACCCCGGCTACATACGGCTCTGGGTGGAGCCCGTGTCGCTGGGCTGCCCGCCTCGCTGCCAGTCCTCTTCTGCAGACTTCAGGATTGGCTGCGCAGACCTCCTCCACACCCAACCGCAGCATATTGACGGTCGATGGAAGATTATTAGCGCGCGCTCAGCGTTTCATTCTGACACAGGTACGTTGAGCAAACGTTGTTTTTAAGTTTGTTCCAAGTTTTGTGTTTGTGTGTGCGCGGAAAAATAGCTTTAACAGTGAAGCGGAAACCGTGAGACCCGAGTTCGGGTTTACAAGCCAACAAAAAAAAAAGAAGTTGTCATCCTGCAGAGAGCAGCTCGCGAGTTGCTCCAGCAGTGATGGCTGATGAATTAACACGAGCTGTCTTCTCGGCCGTCTTAAGAAGCTTGTATTCGGCTGCTAACGTCTTGCATACTGGTCCAGGGCTCTGGCAGGGGTTTTTGGCAACAAGCCACGGTTTGTCCTTTTCTTCCTCCCTCAAATGATGGCCAATGTGAGTCTAGTCTGAACCGTTTTCCTTTTCAAAACTCCCTGTGTTTTCATAAAACGAGCCTCGTGTGAGGCTGCAGCTTGTCACATGTAGTCAAGATGAACATACGGCATGTGTTTCTGCAGAGACAGACAGACAGACAGAGAGAGAGGAGGGAACAGACTGCAGTGTTTTCACATATTTTGGTGTTTTTCTTTTCAAAGATCTTTGTAGGGAGCGGGGACCACTGGTGGGTACACGCACACACGCACACACATGCTTTTGACTTCAGTTGGACTTCTCGTGCACGTCATTAGGTGGCATGGAGTCAGAAGGAAAAGGAGTTTGTTTATGTGTGTTTGTTCGCAGCCTGTTTGACAGACAGCCATTTGGCTGCAAGCGCTCCCCTCCATGCACCTGCATAGACACACATTCTCCAACGCCGAGCTGCTTCTGTAAACATTTAGTTCACAGAGAACTGCTTGCTTTGAATGGAGGAGTTGTGAGTTAACACATGATGCTAATCTCACGGACAACAGAGTAATGAAGCTGCTTTCCCCTCCAGAGGCCTGTTCGCTCTTCTGGCCGCGTCTGTTTCACCGGAGTGACTTTCTGGATGTTGTGCAAGTGCACACGTCTTCCTTGTTCTGAAGAGTTCTCCTTTAGCAGAATGAGCTCTTAGTATATGAGGGAGATGCAGTCACGCAGCACGCTGGTCTGGTTGAAATGAGAATCTTTAGATCGGTAAGAATGTTCTCTCTGGTGGCGATATCCTGTACGTCACATTACATTTTATAGACCAAACGATGAACTGAGATAATAATAGACGGATTGATGGACAATGAAAACAATCGTTACTTGCAGCTCGAAAGCAAAGTATTGAATCGTCTTCTTATAGTGCTCATCAACACTCAGGATGATGGACCTCTTTGTTTAGTGGTGGGGAGCCATCTTCACTGTAGCTGCAGGAATAAGACCGTGGGTCTAATTCCATTGACTTGTGTGGAATTTTGCAGCTGCTGTCACGTCCTTCACAGATCCCTCAGACATGAATCCAGCAAGTCGCTGCTGCTCGTTCATCCGTTCTGTTCCTTTTCTGGACCTTTTGTGCTGATTCCCACCACAGACCCATTGGCCCTTCAGCGTTGCATTGTGGGTCCCTCGAGTGACACCGAGATCAGCGAGTCCATCGTCTCCAGCTGACTTCCAGTCCGTCTTGGTTCTGCCTAGACGACAGTGGGGTGCATGTTCTGCTGTTTGCTGTCCTTATTTTTGACACATTCATTTCGCAACCTGGCAACCCTAAAAATCGAGAACTTCCAAGCCACAAAAAGTCCCTCATCACTGATGTTTGTCTGCAGTCTGTAGGTTGTATGACAGTGTGTTGACCTGATTGAGTTATTTTAGAACAATAAGACTTTATATTTGGGACTAAGCTGGTTCCAGCAGAAGCAGCTCTGAGCAGATGCTGTTCATCTTGGATCTCATCGGTTTATCTGACGGTTTCATAAAGAACGGTTTTGTTCGTCGTTACGTGAGCACGTTGCCTCTGGTTGTGTTCTCATTCATGTGCTCTGTCACAGAACTCGTTTTAGTTCGTTGCAGCTCGTGAGTTCTTGGCATTCCTGAAGCGCTGCGTTGGTTAGGAAGTGAGGGGCTGGGTGGATCTCAGCCACGTCTCCACGCTCCTCCATTCATCCAAATGTGTCTCCAATTGAGTTCTACCGAGGCATCTCACCATTTCAGATGCATTCAGAGATAACCAGAGACCACGCAAGAAGAACTGCATCGCCTTTAAGTGCGTCTTTGCAGTCGGAGGACAGCGCGTGGGTTGTAGGAGAACCATAATGCAACACTGTGCTCCCTCCTTGTGCTCGGCTCTGTTTCCTGAGTGAAGCATGTGATCCTGGCATCTCTCCGTCCATCCGACACACAAACTCATGACCGGGTGTCTCGTGAGTGCAACAAGTCAAAGACTTTGACAGCCATAATTTAAGCACAAATGCAGCAGAAAAAAAGCTGTTCGTATTCGGTTTACATTCAAAAAGATATGAAAGTGGAGGTGAATGTTGCTCATTTGTATTGCCTCTACCAACACTGCTTTTTTGAAACTACATGAACAAAATTTCATTAGTTTTGTTATTTGAATACAAGTATAACGACTCTAATGAATGTAGTGTGATGCATTCGCAGGTAAAAGAGCTGCAGGTACAGCCGGAGGAAACCTCAAATATCACCACAGTGAAATGACTGTGTGTCTTGGTATTTTCACACAGCCGACGCATTTTTAGGACATTTTGTGGCAGCTCTGCTTGGCCCACAGTATATGAGTCATGTGTGATCACAAAGCGTTCTAAGTGACTGACGAGCCTGCAGGCGAGCGGCACTAATGTTCATGTGACTGTGTGACAGGATGGGGGGGGGCATATCAATTCTCTTCCTGTCTCTGGTCTCTCTTTTTTTTCAGTTGTTCAGGCCAATGAATCCAAGCACTGATTGTCATTTAGGCCTGTGTTATTGATGTGGAGCGATAAACACTTGAACCTGATGCCATTATGACTTGACGGAGTCTGTTGAGAGGCGCGGATGGTGCTGCTGACGTCAATGCGTGACAAAGAGGAAATATAGAAAGTATTGAGACACTACTCGGCTCCTGTTGCAACACCATGGCTGCAGTTTCGATAGAACAGTGTGGAAATGAACAGAGCTGAGATGCAATGATACTTGGTATTTTTACCCTTGCCACAGAACATAATGTTTCAGTGTTTGCGACTGATGCCTCAACATTTTCGGCAGCTACCGTCTGCAGCACCGGTGACCTTTTGTTTACCTGGAAATACAAATTGTGACTCTTGTTGAAGACACAATGAGCAGCATTTGTTGTAACCTTTAAATGGCTGGTGGTGAGAGCCAGCGTGGGAAAGTCAGCCACAGACTCCCTTTCCTTTTGAAACGAGCTTTGACCGCTTGGCCTTTCTCCTCGCTGTATTTGGGTTTTTCCGACGCCGTGGCCGCCGTTTTCGTAGCTTCCTCTTGGATGCGTGCTTACGATCTGCCACGCGATCGCGACGTTTTTATTGAGGTTGACGTCCAGAAACGTGCCGAACAAAGCAAAATGAATAGAAAGGAGAAAATCCAGGCAGATTGCCGACACACACTTCTAGTGCGTCATAAGTGATGCTTGAGAGGAATTATCCGTCTATTTATTGTTTTTTTTTGGAAAGTCTTACTCACTGGGCCTTTTTAAGGAAAATACTTTGACATTCTGGGAAATTCATCTCTGTGTTTTCTGGTGGAGAGTTGGATGAGAAGATATGTCAGTTAAATATGAACGTCAAGCCAGCAGACTGTTAGCGTAGCTTAGCACAAAGACTGGAAACGGGGGAAAAAGCTAGCCAACTAACGCGTCATATCGCGTTTGTTTTTATCCCGCACAAACCCAAAGTGTGACGTTATGAGTTATCTCCATCTTCTCATCGAACTCTCTGCCAGAAAGTGACGGAGGAGATTTCCCAAAATATCGCACTGTTCCTTTAAAGCTGACTCATTGATTCATTTAGTGTGATTGCAGCGGAATTGCTGATTCATGAATGTAACAGCAGCGTGGTGTAACGTGGTAAGGGCATCTCAGGCATCGCACCAAAAAAGAACTGCATTTCAGCAAAAAGGAGAAAATAGTCCCAGACGCTGACGACACCAATAACTGCATGTATGGTCATTTAAGGTGTTTCTGCTATTTGTCCAGCCAACAGAATCAAACAGGGTAAGAACAACATCTAACGGTTTGACGATTGGGCTGTCTTGTTGAAATTCAAACTCAACGGGGCTTTATTTGGATAAAATAACTATTTTGCCAACGCATCAAAATGCAAAGAAATCTCTTTTTTTCGTGATGAGTGATTTGGAAAACAATCCAGATTTCTGAGGAACAAACTTGAGTTTTTTTCATCAACCTTTTTGGGGGGAGTTGTTTGTTTCGTTCGCATCATTTCACCAGTATCAGTTCCGCCTGTAAACATTAGCTTAATATATGGAGACCCACAAAGTTCCTGTTGCACTTTTGCTTTATGTCACGGCTAAGTGCTGATTTAACAGTGTGAGCTTTATTTATGTCCTGTGATGTAGTAGCCTACTGCATCTGTGCTGAACACTGGCCTGTGTTAAAGCCCCCCCCCCCCCCCCCCCCCCAGCCTGGTAAAGAGAACCAGCTGAGTCGAGGGGAGGAAGCCAAGGTGCCTCTTTAAGAAGCAGCTCCAGTCGGCTGGAAAGAGGAGACAAGAGAGAGTATTGACGCGCGGCCGACGGTGGGGCTGGCAGGCCGCCGCTGACTGCGCTGCGAGGCAGGAAGTGTGACACAGAGCACAGGAAGTGGCTGCTGTGGAGCTATGCTAACCCTGTCGTCCAGCAGCTTCAGGGGGCCGGGATCAATTCACTGTCGGTCAAATAGAAGCTGTTCTTCATGCTCTAACAATAGAGGATGGCTGTCCTTTTGAGGTTTTTTGTTTTTCTTTGTCAAGTGATGTATGAAGGCCTTTATGCATATATTTCAGAATGCATTTTGAGGATGATCTACTTTTGGAAGGTGAATTGAATCCAAGTAGATGAAAAATGTGAATCGGAATCGATGGAATTTATTGAGAAGTGCATGGAACGGAAGCAGCAGCATACGCTCATTTGCTTTTTTTGTCTGAATTCCCTCCAATCTCCTCATTTCCTGCCCATCTTGTCTCCTCAGTTGTCCCTCCTCATCTTTTACTTCTTCTTTGTTGTGCATGTTTTGAACCGACCACTGTTTCTCCTGCTGAAACACAAGTGAGTGAACACTCACTCCTCTGCTCATTGAGGGCGCTCCTTTTCGTTCCTCCTCCCAAGTTCACAGAGGAAGTACGGCGTGTAATCAACGGTGATCTCAGACGTCGCTGTCTTTAAGTAGACGATCCATTTAATACGACAAATACACCCATTTATCTGACACCGTGATTAAATGTCAAAATATACAGAAAGCTATCTGGTCTGATGTGTGATTCAATTAAAAATGGATGATGAAGATGCAAACATGCACCGGGCATGTCGCTTCTTTTAAATGAAGGTTAATTATTATGTATAATAATGCATAAAAATAGAAGTTTGCAACCAGTTGCTGCATTTGATTCTAATTTAGAAAAGTGTGTCTGATAAAATAGAACGGATGTAACGATTTCTCGGTGGATTAATGCACTCTCTGAATGTGGTGGATTAGTATTTCCCCAGTTTATAAAACCTTGTTTCAGTCACTCCCCCCCCCCCACCTCCCTCCCCCAGGTGGGGAACTGAAAAAGGAAGTGTGTGTGTGCGCGCTGTATATAAGGTTTGTGTAAGCTGAAGTGGGACTTCTCAGACTGTGAGATGTCAGTTTAGAGGAAGAGGAATCAAGAAGTTCTACTCGGTGCACGATGATTGTTTTTAAAAACCAGATGTTTAGACGCTGCTAATCTTCCGCTTTTCTCTGTTTACAGTTGTGTGTGGCTGCTCTTCACGTTCTGTATTTGTATGAGGAATGAACTAAGGTGCTTCTTCTGCTGTCTTCTGAACATACTGCTGATTCTTCTATGGACACAGATTGAGTAAGTAGTGATATTTCCTTTTCTTTTCCCACCATGTTCTCGGGTATGATGATGAAGTGATGTGTTAGAAGACGTCTGATATGTAGCGCTGCATTCGGTCAGAGGACTCCGGCCCAGTCTTGTTTCATACAAAGAGAGTTTCCTGTGTCTGTGAGGCTGAAACGATTCGGTGATAAATCATTTGGTTGATTGACAGAAGATCAATCTGCAGCTTTTTCCATGATCGATTAATCGTCATTTTTCCATCAAAAGATGCACGTAGTATTTCTAAATGCTAACCCCCGCGAGAAGGTAGATCGTGAGCATGTGCTCATCACTCAGAGCTACGACTGAGCAGGCTGTCCTTCTTCATAAACGTCTTGGGAAAGTGTCACTCTGGCAACGTGATGTCATCAGTCCTTAAAGTCAGAGTCGGTAATCTTCTATCAAAAAACAAAAGTTCTTATATTTTTGTCTATTTTGTCGCAATTGATAAAGTTTTTTTATTTTTTTAATTTTTTTTGACAAAATAGGCGCAGGACTTTAATAAGCCTGTCCAATCTTTTAACTCAGCCCAAATATAATGACTGGACGGCTATCTGCTTACCTGCTTACCTGTGTACCTGCTTACCTGTGTACCTGCTTACCTGTGTACCTGCTTACCTCTGTACCTGCTTACCTCTGTACCTGCTTACCTGTGTACCTGCTTACCTGTGTACCTGCTTACCTGTGTACCTGCTTACCTGTGTACCTGCTTACCTGTGTACCTGTGTACCTGCTTACCTGTGTACCTGCGTGTGTTCTGCCCGTGCAGTACTAGCAGTTGTCATGTTGGTTGTTTACGTTGATAATGATGATTTTGGGGGGAGGCTTTGGAAGGAGGTCTGAAGGGGGAGGGGCTGTCAGTGTTGACGACTAGCCGACTTTCTCGCTGTTAAATATTGGGACTTTTGGAGCTAATGCTGCTAGCTGCCTTCATTGGCAAATAGGTTGCAGAACTGTGCTGGTTTGAGCGAATACTCTTGCTGCTTTTCCCATGAACCCCGGCTTTAGACGATAATTCTAAAGCCGGTAGTTCAGCAATACGAGCAGATGCACGGACTAAAGGGTCTTTCATGGAATGTTGATATGAAGGTATGTTGTGTCCCAACAGCTCTATCCATCAGAGATATTAGCTGATAGATGTAATGTCGACATGTATGTTTGAAATAGATTTGATTCGTCACACGTATAGATGTATAGAGGGCTCTGTTGGTATTTATTTAGCCTTCCTGGCTCGTCACCTGAGATAGAAGGACGAAACATGCAACACGAGCAAGAAATCGAATGGGCCTCAGTGGTAGCTGCTCATTTTATTGTAAATAATCATAATTCCAGAAGGTGGGAGTGAAACTCTTTCCCTTCCACCAGGTAAATCACACAAAACAGGTTTTAGGAAATAATTCACCTTTTGCGCAGAGTGAAGTAAAGAAGGTGTCTCTTTGCACACGCACCAGAATGTAAAACATCCAGATGACAAAATATGAAATATGTCAGGCGAGGTCCAGAAGCCACAGTTATACAACAGACCTTCTCTCAACCGAGAAAACACAAACTAAACTTAGAAAAATACAACAAAAAATAATGACTACATGAATTGAAATTAGCAGACAAATGTCAACAAATCTAATAAAAACAAAGAAATACTTTGTCCATATTGAAACATACTTAGGTCACATCTGGTTACACAGCACATATATTAAGAGAGGAAACACACACACACACACACACACACACACACAATCCTTGTTAGTAAGACAAATACACGAGGACTTTTCTACAGAAGACGCTCATCTGTTTCAGCATTAATTTCTTTATTTGAAGAATGTTCAAGAGATAGAATTAACCTGCTGAGTCAAAGTCTAAAACGGCAATCGAGCCACATCTGTTACCAGATACAGCTGCTGTGTGTGTGTGTGTGTGTGTGTGTGTGAGAGAGAGCAAGTGCAAGTGCATGTGAACACCACAGGATGTTAGCTTAGCCACTCAGCACTGTTCCTGCACAGCCGACACATTTATTACGACCCTGGGCTTCATTCAAAATGTCCTTTTCCCCAAACTCATGTTCACAGTCGACTCAGATTTCTAACTTTGCAACGCTGAACTTTTTCTTGATGATCTCCAGAAGAGGAAGACGTAACTGTGTCTCATTTGAATGTTGTTAATTAATGCATTACACGAGGTGTGTTTAATTTGTCTCGTGGTTTCTGTAACATTAACATTAAATATTGAGCCGTCTAGTGTGTGTGTGTGTGTGTGTGTGTGTGTGTGTGGGTGTGTGGGGTAACTCTAATGTTATGTTCACACTATAAGCGACACAACAGGCTACAAGTGATGGAGCTACAAACGGCCGGCTCACACTTGCATGTCGTGCTTCAGGGGGTCGTGACGCGCTGCGACCCGAAGATGAGCTGGTCTCAACTTTTCACAGCGCTCCAATCAGGCGGCGAAGCGTCGACCAATCGTATGTTTTTGTTTCATCTTTTAAAAAGCGCTGTTAGCCGGTTGTCAGTGCTACTTAACGACCTAAACATGTAAACGAGGGCGACTCGGCGTCAACACAGCCGGCCACGTTTAGATGTTTTGTCGCTCTGTGTGAACCGAGCATAATGAGGTGGAGGAGCAAGAGGAGGCTCAGTGGCAGGATGAAGACGCCTTTTTATGGCCGTTTGTAAACTGAAACATAAGTGAGCATCATTCAGCGTGTGTGTGTGTGTTTGTGTGTGTGTGTGTGTGTGTGTGTGTGTGTGTCTTAACGGTGTCACTTCAAAGGATCCTCACCCTTTTCTCCCCCTCTGTTGTTTCTCTGTCTGTCAAAGGAGGCATTGTGCATGCTCAGCTAATATTGGGCTGAATGTGTGTGCTCGAGACAGGAGGAGAGAAGTCGTGGAGTGCGTATTCCATTTCAACATGCAGGCCAGTTTCCTTCAGCGGAAGTTGATGTTTTTTCTGCATTGACTGCGAGCTGCTTCCGTCTCATCAGCACATCTTGCACCAACTGACAGTCGCTTCATAAACGGACTCAGTTTGCAGTTTCTAGTCATCGGTGTACTTTTAAGAACAGTGGACCATTGTGAAGTGTAAAAATTAGAACTGTCAGCCACTCGAAACCAAGCCGGGGTTTTCCATTACCGTCACCTCTTCTGCTGTCATTTCGTCACTGCTGCAGGAAACAAGTCGATGTGCAACATCAGAGCAAATCTGTGAACGCCAGCGTGACTTTACATACATTTCACAAAGTGCTGGAGGTACATTTCCCAGAGGGTTCAGTCGTGGAGGAGGTCAAACTGAAACATCTGCAGTTGTCGGCACAGTGGAAACGTGCACATGGCTTTAAATCTTTAAATCTGCCAGCGCGGCTTCAGCAGCCAGCCTTCGTGCAGACGTTTCTGTTGTGAGTGACGTTTTCCTGTTCAGCTAAAGTTTTCCTTCTTTTGCCAAAAAACCTCAGCGAACAAAGGTTGATGAATTTATGTAAAACATGACTTCAGTTATTGTTGGATTGTATCTTAGTGATTCTCATTACTTCAGTTATATTTTCTGGTTCACAGACTTTTCTCTGCTTTGCATCATGAATTGAATGCTTTGGGTTCTTGAGCTGTTGGTCACACTCAGTAAACAAACGTGTGTGTGTGTGTGTGTGTGTGTGTGTGTGTGTGTGTGTGTGTGTGTGTGGTATTTTTTTTTAAATGAAATGCATCACAAGTCAACAGAGCCTCAGGTTTGTTTACTTAGTGTGACCAAGAACCCAAAGCATTTAATAAAAAAAAAAATAAAAAATAAAAAAAATATATATATATATATATATATATATATATATAGATGTATGAGCATGATGACATGCTGGAAATAAGAATGCTGATGTTTACCATCTTTGATACAGAGATGAAGTCACCACCATCATTAGGATTCATCCTCTGGGGACGATGAATATCTCTATGAATTTGCATGTTGGTTGAACTATTTGCAAGAAAATGGTATTTTACAATAGTTAGCCCTGTTTTTCGACAAGTATTCGAACTAACTTCAGGTCCTATGTGGTTATATTTTCAATGTAATCATTTGACTTGGGGCACCGTTCTTAAATTGTCATGTTCCTCGTGATAATTCTTTCTAAACTTTTAGTAAATTAGTTTTTAGTATTATACTTTAGGTAGTTTGAGTACAACAAAAGGTTTCACCGCTCATGTCCAGTTGGGGTTTTTCAGAAATGTAAAGAACCGGGTTGGATTTTGAAGTTCAGGCCTGAGTCAACATCTCACTCGTTGGTGATCACGCAAGAACTTCTGTTCCGTTTTTTCTGTTGTTTTGATGCAGCGTACACTTCGGAGTTCAGCAGAAGAGGTGCAGCACAAGACAAGACGGGGACACACGGGAAAAGACAAAATCTCAACGTCAGTTTTCGGTTTGAGACGTCGAAGGTGACAAACTACGCAGGAACAATCGAGATTAGATGATAGCAAAAGTTCAGTGGGTGGAGCTGGCAGGGAAAGGACGGCTGACGGGGAGTGATGCAATAGATGAATAGAGCGAGTATAAGGAGGAAGGAAGAGAGAGGTGCTAAACAAATGCAGAACGATGGTGCGATGCACGGTTGAGAGAAAGAGGGTGGATGAGAACGTCAATGATGCAGAGCTTAGATGTAGAGGTATCATCATCCTGGCAGCCGGATGGCTGCGGTGCTGGAGCCGCGTGGTGACTTCCTGTTTGTCAGCAGCATACAGGAAGTCGGTGGCCCCTAGAGCATCGTGTGTGTGTGTGTGTGTGAGTGACTTAATATGAAGTGAGAGGCCGAGCTGTGTGAGGGGAAACGAGCAGATTTCGGTGTGAATTTAAATGTGTGTGAGGTGCTTCATATATGTTTCATGGCGTTTAACCTGACCTAACCTTTAGGATCCTAGTGCAGCTTGTCACTACAAGGAACTTTTAACTGGTTAAGAAACCATTTCAGTACAATACTGATGCCTCTATATGACCTCAGAAGTAAACAAGACTACCAGCAAGAAGATCGGCCATTTCTATCCTAGCAAGATTAGACCAAACGATTTTCGGCACAGTGCTCTCCAGACACTGCGACCTGCAGTCGGTCTCTGCGGGTCAGACTGTCGGACCCTGCTGCAGTAGAATGAGGGGTTTTCTGAAGGACGTCTGGTGCTCAGAAACACGCTTTAGTCCACAGGGACCGCCAGAATCAACACGCAATGTTTTTCCTGGTAGTAGCTTTAAGTTGATGTTGCAGAACTGATTCAATGAGCCTGTTGTTGATGCTCGTGTCCTTTCCAACTAGAGAATGATGATCGTTGGGTTGATCACAAATACCACCAAACGAATTTGGCCTAAACATCATTTATCCATGCAAAAAAGAAAAGTTTTACTAAAATGGGTGATGGAGATGTACCTAAATATCCACGCTTTATTCTTGTGTTTTGTGTGTACCAGGCTGTGCAGTTCAGATGGGGAAGTGCTATATCTGACACTTCTCATGTCAGTAATGGAGTTCGGCTGACTGTTCAACTTGTAAATAGATTCTTTTTTTGGGGGCTGATATATGCAGTGTGTGTTTCTGGGCATTGACACAGAACAGCAACGCAGCATCTTTCCTGCTCTGCACGTGACACATTGTGTGATAGTTGGTAATAAAAGGCTATCTGTCCTGAACTGTACATGCACAGTGTGGTTTTTATAGGGAACTTGCAAGTTCCTGTCAGATGAAACCTTTATTGTAAGCGTGTCGTTGCCTGTGAGCTCATTACCAGCTGGTTGGAGTGATTACATCGCTGTTCATCACACATTCTAAGCATTTGAATCATTTCTGTTCAGGCTATGTCTGCTGTATCTGTACCGTCAGTCCCTCCAGGAAGTCACTTTATCGTGAACACACCCTGCAATAGTTGCAGGAATTTTAAATAGATTCGAGTACCTCCTTGAAAAATGATCGAAATTGAAGAATGCTCTGCCTATTTTATCAACGACCGATCAATGATTCATACAAATAATCAATTTCACAACCACAAAGTCGAGCCACATTTCCAACAGAGGAAAAGGGGCGTAACATCTCTTGACACACTCCTATACATGTTCTCAAGGGTTGTTGTGAACGCCTCACCGCTTGACGCCATCTTGGCTCTTACAGGAGCTAGAACGTTCTGATTTGTTGAACAGGATGAAACCTGAATGGAGCTGAGGTGTTGTGAGCAAGCGGCCACCACCACAGCAGAGTGCGATGGGCTGAATCCCGTCAATCTAGAAAGAACAAAACATCTCTGTTCAGCCAAGCAATTCTGAAACATGTCACTGAGACACCTTTAAGGAAGTGACATGAACTGCTGTGACCACTACTTCCTGTGGACTAATTGTATTGACTTTGTTTACACAGAGAGAGGTTCATGGTGTTCTCAGTCGCTTCAACACAATAAAATGTTTCGCGCAACCTTTGAAGGCTTTACCGCTCATATTTAGGGACATTGACTAAATACAGTTTCACACGTGTGTGTGTGTGTGTGTGTGTGTGTGGATAACCATCAACCTTTGGTTTGTGGGGACACCCTGGAACTATTTCAAGGATCCCAGTCTCTAGTTTGTTCTATTTTATATACAGTTACCACAAGGAACATTCATTTTGTGTTAATTTTGCATGATTTCATCAGAATCCGACCCGGTGGCTCTGATGCCGAGCATTAAGAATAACTCTATAGAAACGGACCATCTTCTCTCTGATGGTCTCGTTACTGACGGAGGTCTGATCATATCGGTCTTAATCTGAGCCTGTTTCATAAAGGTTGTGTTTGATGTTTCCTCCAGGGTGCAGCATCCAGTGAACACCGAGTGAAGTGGAGACAGGAAGATGCCACCCCCTCCTCCCCCACCACCCCCATGCCCTCCTCCCACCTTTGCTTCTGTAAGTCATTCTGTCCGTCTCTCTGCCCAGTTACACCAGTAGCTGTCCTGCTCAGCAGAGACATCTTGTGGATAACTCCTATAATAACTCACATAATGTATATTCTCCCATTTGGTCTGAGTGTTCTCCGCTCGCTGCCGGTTGTCTTTTTAATTCAGTTTTACCAAGACACTCTGTCATCCCCCGATACAGATGTGAATTGATTTAACACACAGTCCCTGTATGTGTTTCAGGCCAACACAGAGAAGCCAAATCTCAACCGCTCAGATCAGCATGGAAGGTCCGCTCTGCTTAGTGACATCGGTAAAGGCTCCAAATTAAAGAAAACTGTTACCGTTGACCGCAGTGGACCTTTACTGGACAGTAAGTCAACAGCTTTTTTAAATGTATGTGTGTGTGTGTGTGCAACAAATCATTTAATATCTTTTGTTTATCTCCTTAGAACCTAAAGGAGGAGGTGGAGGAGGCGGAGGAGGCGGAGGTGGAGGCGGAGGCGGCGGTGGAGGTGGAGGAGGAGGAGGAGGCGGCGGAGGAGGTGGAGGTTTTAGTGGTGGGGCTCCTGCTGGCTTAGGAGGCCTGTTTGCAGCAGGGATGCCAAAACTGAGGTCTGCAGGAAACAGTGGTAAAAATGGTAAAAAAACGTGCTATAAATTATAAAAATGTGACTGGATGTGACTCTGGATGCTAATAATAATGAACACAGAAACACCTCTGACATTTTGTCTCCCCTCCAGACTCAGGACCCAGCCGAGGACCCGTGCTCCCCCCAGGAGGTCGCTCTTGTGGTCCCGCCCCCTTCGGTGGGGGTGGAGGCTCAACTGGGCCACCTAAACTCCCAGGAGCCCCTGCTGGTGGGCGTAGCAACGTCCCTGATCTTCCCAAGGGCCGGCCCAATTTCTCATCCAGACAAGACACTCCAGGAGGCCCGCCTCCTCCTGTACCCAGCACACCTCGACCCAACCAGGGCTTCCAGCCTCGTGGTGGGCTTCCTCCGTCACTCCCTGGAGGACCCAGGCCCAGCCAGTCTTCTGGACCTCCACCTCCTAGTCTTCCACCAGGGAGGCACGGAGGATTCTCTGCACCTCCTCCTCCTCCCTCAAACAGCAGCAGACCTTCCTTACCGCCCACTCCTGGAGGGAGGCCTCCATTTCCCGACGACCGACCCCCACCTCCACCTGTGGGTGGTCATCGCCCATCTATGCCCCGCGATGTGCCCCCTCCTCCTCCCTCCGTCAACTCCAAGCCTTCCTCCTCGGTCTCTTCCTCCTCCCCCGCCTCTCGTCCCTCAGTCGGTGGGGGTGCGCCCCCTCTCCCGCCGGTCCGACCGGGCCCCCCTCCTCTCCCGGCTGGAGGGGACGACCACAGCACCCCTCGCCTGCCCCAAAGGAACCTGTCACTCAACAGGTACTGGTCAACTTCTCTGTTTCCGCCATTAATCCATATTTATTCAAAGTTAATGGATGCGTTGCATTTCAGCTCCATCTGGCTTTACATTCACACCCTTATCTCTATTGACATGTGGCAGAGGAAGGCAACTTTTATTTTGGTTTGTTCTTCAGAGCTGTGGTAACATTTCTAAAGCAAAGGCACCACGGTTCTCACTTCTTGATGCCGCCGGCGTCCTCGGCCGACCTTACTGTCTCCAGAGGCTTCAGTGAGCTCAGTTTTAGCGCTACGAGTGAATCTATTGGAACCAACCATGTCATGCTAGCTTAGCTGGAAGGAGGCTAAATAACGTTCTCAAGTTTGGCTGCATTTTGGGGAGGGACAAACTGCAATGGCCATATTCACAGGGGTCCCTTGATCTCTCATTGCAATATATTTGAAGGAACACGGGATCTGTGGGCACCGCAAGTCTCCCCTTTCACAGACATGCTCACTGGAAGCTAATCCCATGCAGTTTATAATAATAATGATAATAATACATTTTATTTATATAGCGCTTTCAAAGGCACTCAAAGGCACTTTACAACATAACAGTAAGAAAGAAAAATAAACTGGACTGAAATGGACTTCATCCACTTCCATCATACTGCTCTAAACCCTGATACACACCGCAGAGCTGCATCTCAAATTCATCTTCAGTTCTCCAGCTTTCAGATGTTCACCACTTCTTTGTGGCATTTACAAGCATTTACCCCCCCTTAAAAATACATATTGATTTATTGTAAAGACTGGAGGTCAGCAGCTCGTTTTTTTTACCATACAAATTGTTTGCTATATTCTGTTCCTCCTTGCCAGCCATGGTCCGCCTCCGCCACATGGCCGGATGGGATCTCTCCCTCCTCCACCCAACGAGAGGCCGCCGTCTCTTGGAAGGAACCAGTCGTCCACACGCCCCGGTGAACAGCCTTGATTGATTGATTGATTGATTGATTGATTGATTGATTGATTGAACAGCGGGCTACTGCTGTATACAAACCATATGAAAAAGACGAGCTGTGAATATTGGACTGGAATGCAGGATCACTTTTCGTCAGCTTACATGTCAGTTTTGATGTCTTCCTCCGAAGGGCCCCTTCCTCCCCTTCCTCCCTCAGGTCGTGGCGTGGGTGGGGGCAGTGTGAGGTCATCACCCGCTCCGTCTCCTATTGGTCGGCCAGGCCCGGAGCTCCCTCGCGGGGGACCTGCTGGCGGTAGACCTCCCCTCCCTCCGGACCGGCCGGGGATCGGAGGGGCCCCTCCTCCTCCTCCACCACCCATGGGTAACGGCTTCCAGAACTCTCACCACAACCAGATACAGGGTGAGTAAAATCCCTCAAGTTTCCGTGAGTATTCCTACAAGAACTTGTGGGGAATGGAGAGAGTACGCAACATAATGTGTGGCACAAAAGAACAGAAAATAATTCTGTATTTCACCAGTAAGATGGAGCAAAAGTACAGAGGACTAATTTATAACTCCATGTTTGCTGGAGGTAAGTTTAGAGGCAGATAATAAACTCTATGCCTTGCAGAGTCTTTTTCTCCCAGTTTCTACAGTAGAAATCCGCTGCCCTCAGTGTTGTTTTTACCACATGAGTTCATATGTGTTCAACTGTGGCAGAGGAACCCACTGGCCCAAGTTTGTGTTGTTTTTATCCCATTGAACCAAGGTTTGATGAGGAAGGCTGTGGATGAAAGAGGCGGCGCTCCTAAATGTCCCTCTCCAGAAAGATCTGACAAGTTTTAATCATATTTCCTGAGTAGTGTCGCGCTTCTAAACAGATTTTAGACACAAATACTCTGAGGTGCTGGGTATCAAACCTATAAATTACTGACTGAAATCTGTTTATTCAGTAGTACAAGTTGTAACAAAATGGGCTTTTCAAATAAATGTTGTTCTTGTTTTTCTAAATGTATTTTGGAATAAGATATAGCTTACACATACTACACATACATTTTTTTAAATTCATAGATGCATTAGACTGTCAGTAAATGAAAGAGCCTTTGTCATTTGGATGTAAAATTTTTATTTTTGTGCCAAATTGATATTATCAGAAAAGTTTCCCAACGCAATTTACTTTCTTCCCCCGAGTTCTCCTCAAGTTTCTCTGCACCGGTTCACCCCTGTTACCAGAGTAACCTATTGACCTTTATTTACATTATTTATCTGTTGTTTTTGTGTCAAATCGGAAGAATAGTGTATCATGGGAGTTTTGTCGGTGTGATGGAGACGGACCCACTGACCTCCATCTCTTTTTAACAGACGAGTGGGAGTGTCGCTTCACGTTCCATCCGGTGTCGGACCTTCCTCCTCCTGAGCCCTACGTGCCCTTCCAGAAGACCTACCCCAGCAAGATCGGCAAGACTGACGGCAGAGGTCAGTGTCGCACGCACGCACGCACGCACGCACGCACGCACACACACACACACACACACACACACACACACACATGTCATGTTTTCATAACTTTTGGGAACATCACATTGACTTATTATAGTACATTCATTTCCTGGAGACTTGTCCTAACCGCTACCAGCCTAATCCTCAACCCTTACCCTAATCCTAGACCAAGACCACCAAGAACAAACACAAAACTTTCATCTCTAAAATGTAGGAGCTAAGAAAAAGAGCCCTTTCATGTTCTCCATCATGCAGTCTTTCTGAAGCTTCTACAGCTACTGGCCCGCGGGTCTGTGAAACAGTGCCACCTGGTGGAAGATAATTACATCTCCTCTGTCTTTGCTTCTTTCCAGGTTTTGGTAAAAAGGAGAGAGGAGCTCCCCCTCTTCCTCCTATACCCAGGTGAAGAAGAGGAGGCAGCAAACACAGCCCCTGGGACTACTTTCTCTCTTTCCCTCCCTGGCTCTCTCGCTTTCTCTCTCTGTCTGTTGCGCTCATTGGGCCTCATGCAAGAACAACTCCTACGAACAGATCCGTTCTCAAGTGGCTCGTACGAGTGATTCAGGAGAACTTCTTCACCAATTTGAATTTCCTCTTCGGTACGAATATCTCTCCCGAGAGCTCCAGACCCGTCGCAGGACTCATCTGCTGTTATTTAAGCCTACGTTTTTCACTCATGAGTTGTATGTTTCTTCACTTATGAGTGTGAAAACCACACAGGACATTATTCTGTTTGAATTATTGGCTAATATAATTCTAAATATATTCATAAAGCATAACAATATCACCGTGGCCATATATGGTGTTATTGGGGCGTTACTTATGTCCATTTACAGTACTCATGAATGCATGTTCGTCTACGCACAGGTGGCATTCATCATGTTTACGACTGGTCATTTATCGTACGAGCAAGTCACGATAACGGTACAAAGATGTTCTTGCATGAGGCCGATGTGCTTTGTACCCGCGGCATGTGGTTTCATCTGTGGACTGCAACGAGTGAGATGGACCTGAAGTATGGTTGACCAAGTAAAAGAATAAAAAAAAGAATGTGGAGTTTACATCTCGTGCCTCTGTAGCAGCACAGACCAAAGCCTGTTCATACTCCGGTCCACTGTGTTCAGATAGAAAGGAACAGAGTTGGACCTCCTTTTAGGCACTTTGAAGGAAATGTGTTTTACAGCCATGCTGTTGCTGGACGATACTTTATTGACCTGGTTGCTGTGAGACAGTATTTTCATGAACCTCAATCCACTTTGACTTCCATCAACTAACTTGTTCACCCTTTTGCTTCCTGTGGTTGATTTATTCCATATTTTGCTTGCTAGATATTATATTTTACCAACCAGCTTCACGTTTTTATACAATAATACAAATTCTTACTTGAGAAACACACCAGCATTGGGCATGTGTGACTTTCCCCAGACAGCGTTCGGGAAAGCTAAATCAACACGTTATGGCAATAACATTGTCAAGTGCCAGTTCCACTGCAGGGCTTATAATGCAACCGCTCGGCCTGCTCGAGTGTGTTGACAAGTTCGTCTTTTTTTGTTTCTGCTGTTTCCCATCGTGCCTTTTTTTTCTATTCAGGATTGTATCTTCAGGCTGCTTCAAAGAATTAAGGGAATACGCCTTCTGTGCCTTAAATTATGTGTGTGTGTGTGTGTGTGTGCGTGTTTGTTCAGCTGGATTGGATCACCTCTGCTGATGTCAAATGAAGCAATACAGCCACAGTATGTAGAATACTCCGTATAGCAAAGTGTCGACACACAGACCGACACGCAACCAAACTGAAAAATGGCCACAAGCTCTTGCCACCGCTACATAACCGCATCAGGTGACGCGCGGTTGTGTTTTTAATTTGCCAAAGCCACATTGTGCCTTCACAGTACGTGTGCGTCTACATCCGTGTGTTTCTGTTGGAGCCACTGATCGGTACTTTTCATTTGACTGTTAAATGTGACAGAACATTTGATGTTTATGATTGAGATGTTTTTGTGGCATGGACGCGATTGTTATTTTTTGCTGTTTCGCTTAAAGCTGCGTTGACTCACCATGAAGGACCTGCGTATGTATCTGATTTAATCAGGAGGTATGGAAGGACTGTTATTTTAAGTTATGTTTCTGTGCAGTATTATGCAGTATTTTTTGCTTCCCAGCACGGCTTTGAATGGCCTTTTGTATGCGTGATGTGTTATTATCATGTGCCGGTCAAAGAAACGTTTTCTTAAAGACAATCATATGGAACATTTACATCAATAAATAAAAATGCTTTAAGATGCTTAGTGTGCTTTACCTGCAGTGACATGTGCATTTATTGGACTACACAGATGCTTCGTCATTTCATCACAACCAAGCGGATGAAGCGACTTATGGTGTATTATCATAGAAACAATATGCATCATTTACATGTTTGTGCAATAAAGTCAAGAAGGAACCGTGTGTCATGATATATATATATATAGGACATCGGGATGTCGGCTATTATGTTATATCATAATATGATTTAGCTTATCTGATGTAGAACTTTCACGAGTCAACAATCTCTTATGATCATTTCTTTTTGGAGTCGTGGAGTTGCTGTAGGTTTCCAATAGACTGCAGTGGGATTTGCCCACAAATTTAAGGAAACAAATGAGTCCTCACATACTCAAATACATCAATGTTTGCCTGTGAAGCAACTACAATAGATGCATTTCAGTTGTGTAGTATTTATATGATTAAGTATTTGTTAAGGTATCTAGTGGAACACTGGTGGAATTCCTCTATAGAGTACAGGCTTGATTTGTTTGTCAATGTTCTCAAAATAATTGAAAAATGTCTACAGCTTAAAATTTGAAAATGACTGGTTTTGTCTCACCAGGTTATATTATGTCATATATCAAAACACGATATTAGTGTGACTCGAAATCCAATGGGGTATCCCCGCGCAGGTTCAAATCCTGCTCACAGCGTCATTCTTTGATTAATGTGATTAAATAACGTAGTTTGGGTGCGTTTGCCGCCTACCTGCAAAAAAAACCTGGTATCTGACATCAATGACATATTCATACAAAAAAAAAGCCTATGACACCAAACCTGTGCTGCAAAAGTTAATGAGAAGGACTTATCCAGGGTCTTAACATCAATTAAATCATATTAAGAATGTTATCATAGGCAGATAAAAAAAACCCTTTTATTTATTTGAGGCATTTATTACTGAATTAAAGTGATACAATATGACCGTATTTAAACCTTTGTTAGTTTGGTATTCATGTTGTAGCTGTTATGCTTCTGTAAAACACATAATGATGTCCAAACATCATGATCATTGCCCTCATCACATGAATGCAGCTTCGCAGGCTTTTATCCAATCACAGTAGGAGTCCGAAGTGCAGCTCGTCGATGATTGGCTGAATTGTCTGTCAGTCATTTGTTTAGGGCGTCACCACCCAACAGTTGGAGTGTGAAGTGCAGCTCGTCGATGATTGGCTGTATCGTCCGTCAGTCATTGTATTAGGGCGTCACCACTCTCGGCAGCTGCCAGATTCAGAAGCAGAAAAACAAGGGCTTGTTTGAACAGTAGGACAGATGAATGCCGTTTATTTCCGAGCAGAGGTGGTCTTCTAAGTAACAGAGGTAAGCGCCACGTTTCTAGACAAGTCATTTATAATAATATATTAATGCCAGATGTTCAACTAACGGTCCTAAATCCCCTGATGTTTAGCACGCGCCTAGCTAACGGTGTTGACATGAGAGAGCGGTTAGCTTCTTTGGCTTTTTAACGTGATAACACCTCGTTTACCTGTACTAGAGTGTCGTCGGATAGAAGACATGTGTTGTCATTGAGTGAAGCGTGTTGACGTGACTGTGCTAACTTAAGCTAACGGTAACGCTCATTGACAGGGGCGTATAACGTTAGCCAGGGGTCCAGGGCACCTTTCTCCTTTTACTATTAGAATAATCTGATCTATGTTTTGTTTTTTTTGCGTGTGTGTCTAGCGGTTTGCGGCCGAGTCTGATTGTTTGTATAGTTAGAAGGTATGTTATGTACTATTCTGTTTGTGGGTAACATATAACATGCAACATATATAAACTGAAAATAAAAAAACAGAAAGAATAATCTGTCTTCTTTTGGGTTCCCTCGAGTGGGACAACATACTAATTTAAGCCCTCAGTTAAGCCCCCACTTTATTATTTAGGGAGATAGATAGGTGGATGGATGGATTGATGGGTAGGTAGGTAGGCAGGTGGGTGGGTAGATGGATGGGTGGGTGGGTAGGCATGCAGATGGGTGGGTGGGTAGATGGATAGATAGAAATTTACTTTATTAATCCTGCAAGGGGACATTTTTTGCTACAGCAGCATTTATAGGTACAGGTAAATAAAGTAATGCAAATGTCAAATGCACAATATATACAATGAAATGGAATAATATTAAATTAACGAACTAAACAGTAGTGCAAACAACAGAGTAACGGTGTTAGAGTCGTGTGATTTATTATAAAGTCTTATTGCAGGAATGTTCTCCTGTATCTGGATGACAGTGTCTCTGCAGGAGGTGGTGCAGACGAGTGTGCTCCAGGTTATCCAATAGGGATAATAGATTTTTCAGTTTCTTCATTTAACTGCTGATTGTATGTTTGCCATCTCTGTCTTCCTCCCCAGCCGTCACCTGATTCCCCCCCCCCCTTACCTCTCCATCCCATACTGACCATGGAGACCACCAACAGCTACGTGCTGATCCACGGGAAGAACATCTCCCACAACACCTCTGCTGTGGGGCCCCACATGTCCATCGACAAGCTTTTCCCGGCTCTCCTGGAGTGCTTTGGCATCATATTGTGTGGCTACATAGCCGGCAGGTAAGAACAGTCACACTTTTCTCCTTCTGTTTCACAGGTACGCAGCCGCCATGTGAAGGTTCTGCAGTATGCAGGACTTTTAGAGATATCCAATGAATGTGAGAAGTGAACAAGCTGTGTGTTTATGGCAATTTCTTCCATTCCTACCCATAGGGCAGATATCATCACACAGAGCCAGGCGAAGGGTTTGGGGAACTTTGTGTCCAAGTTTGCTCTTCCAGCTCTGCTCTTCAAAAACATGGTGCTGTTGGACTTTGGAAACGTCATCTGGGCGTTTTTCTGGAGTGTCCTGATCGCTAAGGTGTGTGTGTGTGTGTGGGGGGGTCATATGTGGATGTACTTTTTTCTTTTTTATCACGGTGGTTAGAGATTAATGTGACTGATGCTCCCTTCTCGTGTGCAGGTGACGGTGTTTGTGCTGGTATGTGTGCTGACTCTGATGGTGGCCAGTCCAGACTGCAGATACAGCAAGGCCGGCTTGTACGCCATCTTCGCTACGCAGAGCAACGACTTCGCCTTAGGATACCCCATAGGTGAGGCAGATGCAAAACACCACCACTGATGTATTCTATACCAAGACAAATACTGTGTTTAAGACACAAAAAGTATACACCCCCCCATCTCTCTCTCTCTCTCTCTCTCTCTCTCTCTCTCTCTCTCTCTCTCTCTCTCTCTCTCTCTCTCTCTCTCTCTCTCTCTCTCTCTCTCTCTCTCTCTCTGTATTTCTAGTTGATGCTCTGTATCGAAGCACATATCCAGAGTACCTCCAGTACATCTATCTCGTTGCCCCGGTCTCCCTCATGCTCCTCAATCCAATCGGCTTCGCTCTTTGTGAGGTGCAGCGGTGGAGGCAGGCCAGCCATTCACACAGCACTCTTGGCATCCTGGGAGTCGTATTCCTACAGGTAGTGTGTGTGTGTGTGTATGTATGTATATATACACACACACACACACACATCAACACCATCCCCCTCTCTCTGTCGCCTGTGTAGGTGTTGAAGAACCCAATCGTGTTCATGGTGATAATAGGAATCATCTCCCACTTTGCTCTGGGCCAGCACATCCCCGCTGTGCTGGCAGAGTTCATCGATGGCTTGGCGAACTCGTTCGGAGGGGCGGCCTTGTTTTACCTCGGACTCACTATGGTAGTTGGCTTTTGTGGGTTTTTCATTTGAATTTTGACTGTAAATTCAGTGTTTTTTTTACGGAAGTATAATTTGATTTCAACTGTTTTGAAGCCTGTGTACTTAATGTTGAGTCATGTTTCTGTTTCTTCGGCAGGTCGGACAGCTTAGAAAACTAACCAGAGACACGGGAGTGGCCTTGATTCTACTCATCACAGCCAAACTGTAAGGGGGGCTGAGATGGTGTGTGTGTGTGTGTGATTATATGATGTGGGAGTGGCCTACTTGCAGTATAATGTATATCACTAAATATTGTTTTATAGTATATTTTTTCCTATATTTAGGTATAGTACATGCATGAAGCAGCAAGATGTACACCACCAGCCACCACTAGCTACAGCATCAACAAGGACTCATTCTTTGGCACTTGCTGTTTTTCCTCTTTTCCCAATTTATTTATTCTGAATATCATAATCTCTCTGAGTTGATTGGAGGATAATTGAGATCACCTGTTGCGTAGAGATTGGCGACATGTTGCCATACACACAATAATGAATAAAGTATCTTCTCTTCTACAAGCAAACATCTAAATCACACATTCATTTAATGGAATACACAACTGTAACTACAGTCAGATCTACTTGTGCTCTGTAGTATTATAAGGCTTTTAATTTACCAATTTACACAGTCTGATTTATTGCCAGTCGTCCTTCCTGCACTTGTCAGCTGTTGCTTTAAGCCTGGATTGTGACTGATAAATCTATTGCTTCTTTGTATTTGTGTCATCTTACTTTATGGTCCGTGCACCGAGCTTTGATTGGCTAGTAGGGAATTATTTTACAGGCATTGATCTCTTATCTGGAGCATGATCAGCTCCGTAGTTTCGTACCTTTTGTGAGAAGTGAACCACCGTCATGGCCCTGAGATCCCGGGGTTAACCTTGTAGTTACCTTGCTCACCGTAGAACAGGCCTCTGGTCTTTGATGACGTGTCCTGGTTCATGTCTCTCTCTCTCTCTCTCTCTCTCCAGCCTGGTGATGCCGCTGGTCTGTAAAGACATGGTGGATATTCTGGACGTAGGAGTGAACAGCACCAGTGCCAACCACACCAGTTTGTCTAACTTTGCGTTCCTGTATGGAGTCTTCCCCACCGCACCTAGCGTGGCCATCTATGCTGCACACTACAACATCGAGCTCGAGGTGGTAAGCGGCGCTGATGTAGGGATCCCACTTCAAACAGCAGCTTGTAAGGAATTAGTTTGATTCAATCCTGAAGCAACAAAACAATATTTTAAACATTAGAATAAATAGAAGAGGTTTACGGACAATCCCAGCAGTTTAAATCAGGTCTAGAACCAGAAGAACCCCTGACTTAAAACCTTTTTTTAAGCCAAGAAAATTACTATTTTGTATCAGTAGGCTGCCATTTAACAGTTTTAACTGTGTATCCACAATACTCTGTATTCATCCCCCCCACACCGTCACACCGCAGAGTCACATAGATACATGTAGTAGTTGAATTATGAGGATTTATGTCATTTTGCCCACGTGTAAAACAAGCAACATGGACATCATAACCCACTTGTTTAATGTGTTTGAGCGAGCTGAGGAAAGTTTAAGAAAATCTGAATTTTGTAAGAAACACAAGATAGCTTTGTTTGCTAATATTTCTGTAAACTTAAACCTGTATCAGCTGTGTTTTGATATTTATTGTGTCAATTGTTAGTATTATTATTAGTTTTATCAGGGAAAATGTATTTATTTTTGTTAATTAAACTATCTGAAGGCGATCATTTCCAATTCTCTTGAGTGAATTTTCAAATGAATATTGTCCGATCCGAGTCTGCACATAAAGGTCTCTGTATCCAGTGTTCACGTTACGCTGTCAGTAAGTGGTGTCGTCCTCTCTGCCGTGTCTTTAGGTGACATCAGGGATGGTGATCAGTACGTTCTTGTCTGCACCCATCATGTACGTGTCGGCCTGGTTATTGACCATCCCTCTCATGGACCCGACCCCCCTGGTGACAGAGCTTGAAAACGTCAGCTTCAACATCAGCATCGTCAGCCTCGTAGCTCTGGTATGTACGCAGATATATATGAATAATATACAGCAACATAAAAGGTGTGATCATGTGACATCTCTTCTCAGGTGTGGACCATCGTGGTGATGCTGCTGAGCAGGAAGTTTAACAGACTTCCTCACCTCTTTGCCTTAAATCTCTTCCTGGCTCAGGTCAGTCTCAGCTGATTTAAAGCGTTAAAACGTCTCATTGATGTAAAGTGTTGTTGAGCGTGTGCTTCACCTGTGATCTATCCAAACGTTCATTACTTTGGCTCTTCATATTCACTTCTCTGTTCTGAAGCTGTTGTACTCCGCTCTAGTTTTTGGTGTGTGTCAGTATGATCCTGTGGAACGTCTTCGTGAAACAAGACGACAATCTGCTCGGCAAGATTCTCACCTTCACTCTGCTCTATGGGTCTCTGTACAGCACCTACATTTGGACAGGTAAGTGTGTTAGTAAGCACATCGATTCTGTCAATTATACCTTTTTCCACCAGAATTAGCGTTCATACGCAGGTTCTTTGAACACAGGTCCTTTCCCTAAAAAGGATTTCTTTAAATTGGACACAAGTATGAACTGATTCAGAGCTTGGTGGTCAGAACACGGTTTTGCCCTCAGTCAAGAAATGATATGCTAATTATGACAATTGTACACAAATGTCTATGAGGTAAAATGATGAACTGCCTCTCGGTTGGCATCCGACTGCGAGGCAGTAATTCTAGTTTATGTCTGTTAACTCTTCGGTCTCTCTTAAAACTCCGTGTCTACTCATTTGGGACGCCGTTCGAGCCGCTCGGACCGAGAAGGATGTCATTTTGTGAGGGGACAAAAATGAGTGCGTCTAATCAGGTGTCGTGTAAATACCTGTGACTACTGCGGAGGCATTTGTCCCGGGACTGAATGCCGATTGTAACTTTAGTGCGTGTATGTGCGTGCTTTGCTCTGTTTTTCAGGTTTAATCCCTCTGTGTCTGGCTCTGACTAACAGAGATGATCTCCTGAGACTCCGACCAGGAGTATTCATGGTTTTGGGTTGGGGGTAAGTCGGCACGCTCGGGAACTTTCTGTGAAAACTTTGAAGCTTTTAATCGTTGTATGATAAGCTTGTTACAAATCAACAGGTCGGCTTTGTAGATCTTTGCATCCAAAATCAGTTTTCAACAAAAATGTACTTTGGCACATAAAAACAGTGTGAAAAAACTACCTGTGTGTGTGTGTGTGTGTGTGTGTGTGTAGGGTTCCCTTCCTGACGGTCGGAGGTCTTCTGATATCAGGAGAGAGGACTGATACCATAGACTCTGCCTTCTTCTACGGCAGAGCTCAGGTTAGAGTTCTGTTTTTCACTCTGTGCTGTTTCTCTTGTCTCCTCAGCTCTGACTCAGTCTGTTTGGTTCCTATTTAAATCTAATATTTATAAATTAGATCTAAATCCAATACATGACTCAAAGTAGAGTCGTCCGGGGCGTACTTCTTCACATATCCTCTCTTCCTCCAGATCATCAGCACAGCAGTGGTGCTTGCCGTCAGCCTGGTGCTCGGTGCGATATCTCTGATGGGTCTCAGCCAGGGGGACAGGGAGCAGAGCGGCTACCAGGCCCTGAACAGAGCTGCTGTGACAGGCATCAGTGACGAGCTGAGGACCCCTGGTGGCCTGAAGGAACCACAACAACAACCACAGCCACAGATGGAAAATTCACCTGCCGGCAGCATCAACTCAGGTAGCGCTGACCGGTGCTAATACAGACGAAAGTAACATTTACCTGAATGAAGCAAGGGCAAATATGAGTCCATTACTTGGACCAGATGATGTACATCTATATATAATGTGTACTGTCTCTGTTGTGTTGGCAGACCTCCACATCTTCTCTCCTCTCCAGCCGATACCTGACATGATAGCCAGCACGCAGAGGGAGCACACCAACAGCACAGGTAACACAACGGATCAGTACCTTCCATCTAGCGAATGTCCATTTCCACATTGTGTTTGCATGGTGGACGTGCAGTAAAGATTCTATATTTCATTCAATTTCAAAAGGATAGAGATGGAATAAAGATTGAAAAAATGAAAGAAGAGAGTAAATCTCTATGATCTGTTTTATGTTAAAGAGGAAACGGAAGGAAATTTCTGTATTTTCTTCTCGAACATAAAAAGGCTGTTTTGTGCAGTTGAGTTAAGATCTGCTGTCAGTAATGTATCTAAACCAAAGCAAGACAGCAGCAATAGTCTGTTTAACAAAATTTAGAAACTTGGCATCCTCACAAAGCTCCCTGAGGCACATTTGTGGTCTCTTGGACGTCTCCAATCACCCTGGAACTTAACGCTTGTGTCTTTTCCTCTCCAGGCCACAGTGGGGCGCTGTGTGACGGGCTGCAGCAGGAGCAGCAGGGTTCTTCCTCGTCTGAGCAGCCGCTGAACTTGCCGCCACCTGGGCTTCAGCCCACCGACGATAAACAGACAGTCAGACACGTTCTGCTCTGTCTGCTGCTCTTTGTCAGCCTGCTGGCGGTGAGGGCAGAATAGTGTGTGTGTGTGTGTGTGTGTGTGTGTGTGTGTGTGTGTGTGTGTGTGTGTGTGTGTGTGTGTGTGTGTGTGTGTGTGTGTGTGTGTGTGTGTGTGTGTGTGTGTGTGTGTGTGTGTGAGAAAAAAAATTAAATATTTTTTACATTAAGTTGTCACTGAAAATCTGATGTCTACAGGCCACATGACTGGAATGCGACTTTAATCATGTGAGTGATGAAATGAGACGGTCTTAGTGTGATAGAAGTGTATACCCAGTTATCTATCAGATCCCTTGTTCTGTGTTCCTTCTCCACCCTGAGATCCTCGGATGTGTCGTTCCTTGTTGTACCAAGATCCAGATTGTTACATAGACGTGATCGTCCTCGACTGTAGAAGGATTACCTGAGGAGATCAGGGCTGCACATATCAGTTTTAGTTTACTGGACTATGTGTATAAACTCTATTAGGGATAAACGTCCTGTTGTCTGATTGGTTGTTTTCTTCTCTGTGTAGAACCTGTCCAGCTGTCTGTGGTGGCTGTTCAACAAGGACCCAGGAAGACTTTACCTCGAGCTGCAGTTCTTCTGTGCCGTGGCCAACTATGGACAGGTACCACTGAGCGTAGTGTGTTAAATGTGTAAAGATGAGTGCAGAGATAGTATTCCTCTTTGTCCTCTCTGTCCCAGGGTTTCCTGTCCTTTGGGATCTTTGGTCTGGACAGACACCTCATCATCCTGCCCTTCAAGAAGAGGTGAGGGAGACTCTCGTTCATGGTTTCTAGAGTCATCTGAGATCAAATGAGGAAACACGTGTGTGCGTGTGTGTGTGTGTGTGTGTCAGGTTGCTCTGGCTGTGGCAGGGCAGGGACGGTGAGGACGTGAGTCCCTCAGCTGTACCAGAGGAGGTCAGACTCACCTGCACCCAGTTCGTCCGCTACCACAAAGACCAGTGTGTACAGGACATCGTGCACACGCGCAGGTACGAGGTTGTGTGTGTCACATCCCGTACATGAGCATGGAGCTGATTGAATTAGTTCTGTTTTGGGTCAGAACTGCTTGGCTGTGTCCCTGTTCATTTCCACATTATTACTGTTATTATTTAGTTTCCGTTTGATGTTTCTCTGCATGTTATTTATCCGTCTTGCTGCAGCTACTGAGGTTCTTTATCCTCTGACTAGTTCTTGTGTTTGAAGCATGTTGCACCTTTCACCTCTGTTTGCAGTACATGTATGAATTATTATATCAAAGAAAGATTATTAGCTGCTGCTGTCACGTGCAACTCTAGTAATAGTCTAATTCTTAAGAACAGAAAAGAGACTATTGCGATTGTTTCCCTTGTTTACTTTTTAGCAGTAAGATCAATGTTGAATATGAAATGTAGCCACTAAAAGCGTCTCCTAACGCAGTGATTCTCAACTGGTGGGTCGCGACCCAAAAGTGGGTCACGAACCCGTTTACAAAAAAAAAAAAGGTTGTGATTTTATTTTGAAGGGCATTTTGTTTTATGCAGCGGAATTATTCCAGCATTTACGGGACTTGTTCAGAGGTGCAGGAAAAACACCGACCAATGCGTTGTGAATCACATCACGTGAATATATATATACGAGTATTCTGACAAGTTTCCTGACTTGAGTGAGATGAGATGTACAAACACCGTGACACACGGAGAGAGACGAGGATACAGAGAGCAGAGCAGGACTGTTGAGTGTGAGTTGTGAAAGTCAAATCATAGGACGATCTCCAAAAGAGAGAAACGTCCAGAGAGACCAGAGTCATTGGACTCTGGTCCATATATATATCTATCTATCTATCCATCTATCTAGCCATCTATCTATCCATCTATCCATCTATCTATCCATCTATCCATCTATCCATCTATCTATCCATCTATCTATCCATCTATCTATCTATCCATCCATCTATCTATCCATCCATCCATCCATCCAGATAATTTGGGTGGTGGGTCCCGGCTTGTCATTAAGGGGTGATGGTGGGTCCCGCAGCCAGACCAGTTGAGAACCACTGTCCTAACGGAAACGCTTTGTTTGTGGATGTTCATGAGTCCTGAGTGCTTTTCTTTTCTTTCATTCTAACACATTATTTCTATTCCTTTCTCCTCTTTGTTTGTAATCCTCGTGCTTTCCTTTCTCCCCCTCATGTTTCCTTTTATTCCTCCCTGCTTCCCTGTGCCTGCCCTCTTTATCTCCCTTCCCCCATCACTCCAAAGTGGCTCAGGGGAGAGTGTGAGCGCTTCGACAGGTGAATCCTTCCTCTGATAATGACAGGTTCGGAGGACTGGAGGAGGAGAACGGGGCCTTGGGACATCCCCTCTCCTACGAGCCCCGGTACCGACACCCGCATCAGGAGCGCCTGCACCACGAGCCGCACAACCTGCGCCAGATTCACCGCTCTCCCGATCCGGATGAGTCCCCTGGTCGGTGTTGGCTTCCATCCCGACCCCGGCTTGAGCCCGACTATGAAAACCAAGCACATATTTCCCACCGTGACTCCCCAGAGGAGCAGATTCCCCAGCTGCAGTCTGACCAAGCTCATGACCCAACTACTCCTCACCAGCGTGGTCCCGCTTCCCCCCATCCCACACACCACCGGCCCCATTTTGAAAGTGTGTTTCTGGGCAGTGACTTGGTGGACTGGCTGGTTGAGAGAGGCCTGTGCGCTGGGCGAGCCGAGGCCCGAGTGTACGGCGTTCGCCTCCAGCAGGGAGGCGTGTTGGATCACCAGACGGGTCGGCACGGCTTCAGGGAGGAACCATCGCTGCTGTACCACTTCACACGGGGGAGAGGGGGGGAGTGGTCCCAGATCATGTGAGAGGAAGCGAGGACAAAGGGAGGCGGGTTTGCTTTGAGCGACCAGCTATTCGTGGTCGGTAGCCGCTCGCATGTCCGCTCCGGCTTCACGCTGTCGCCAAAATTCCAGCTGATGTGAGGCTTCATTTGCAGTTCCTTGGAAAATATAAAACCGGTGACATGAGAGCTGTGCCACACATGAAAGAACAAAGTGATGCTCGGGTTCGTGGAGACGAGGAAGAGGAGGAAACAAGCGCTCCCTGCTGGTACGTCTCCTGGTTCCCGACCAAGTCTTTTAACCTTTTGGTTGGAATGTTCTCCTCTCCTGAGCCGGCTTTGATCATTAGCTTCTTGACTTCAGTCACCTGGAGATGTAAAACTTGATTTCTTTTTTTCCTGTGTGCCAACTTAACATTTTCAAGTTGCCATCCATCAGCCGTCCGTCCTCACGTATCGTGTTATTGATGTGACCAGAGCAGAGCGGTAAACTGATGGTACTGTCTGTGTTGCTCTCAGCCAATGAGCTGCAGGGCTGCTCGCTGGCTGCTCGCTGTGTTTCCCTTCAGACATGAGATAATTTGGAACCTTCCTCTTATTTCACTGTTTGATATTTTGCACGTTGCGTCTTTGAACCGCTCTGGTCTACGTTGACTACTTGCATGACTCCGAGCAGCTCGGACTTCTCTGCTCAGCACTGACTGTTTGTTTTTAAATTATGCAACTCACTGGACTCACTCGTCTTGTGACGATGCTGCGGAAGATGTTTCTTATCTTTGCATTGTTTGATTGTGTTGAAACGATTGTGGTCTTCGCCACTAAATGGATTCATTCAGCCATGGGGGGGGGGGGGGGGGGATTTAAACGTATGCCTCTCCGGCCAAATCTGGTACTAGCTTGATTCAAGAATGTAGCCCAGGCCAGACATGAACTCTTTCTAAATAAACTGATGAAATTAAGTTTATTAAAACCTCAAGAGTGTAGTTGAAGTACACGCACCACACTAATGTGACCCGATACTTTCACCTGAAGCATGACGGCCAAAGAAATGATATTCCTCTCTTCTTCTGGAACCCTCTTCTTCTTCTTCTTCATCACAAACATCTAAAGTGCAGATTGCATCTTCTGCCAACTGACACCACATTGAGGTTCATGCAGAGCACATCAGGTCCTCGTGTGTGTGTGTGTGTGTGCGCGTGTGTGTGAAGAACTGAGAGGTTGAGACCAGCGTGTTGTTGGTGGGCAGGATTAGTGTTACTGGATGTTTTAAGTGTGTTGCTGTAACGACTGTGGTCACGAATAAACTACTGTTTGCATCCAAAAGCCCACGTTTCTCTTTGTCACCACACAATTATTGACTCAAACAGACATTACAGGTTTTATTACATAATGCACAAGTACGGGTCGGGTTTTTTCCTTGAACATTTTTTGGTCAAAGAAAGTCTCAGAAGAAGAGAACTAAAATCTTGACCTCCGCTAAGCCCTTTAAAGCTTGAAGCAACATTGTCAACACTTATTTTACTTGCTACAGTGTTCAGAAGTGTCTGGACTGCTCACCAAAAAACAGAGGAACCACGAAGCTCAGAGTTTCCCTGTTAAAAATGTGACTCTACTCTATAATTGTAAAATCCTGAACTTCACTCCACTGTCAGGCTACAACGTGAGAATTTAAATCCAAAATTCAACAAAAGATGATCTTCAAATGAGGTTCATCCTGAAAGGCGTATAAATAATACAGAAGACGTCAAAGACGTCGGTTTCAGACTTTCTACATTTTCTCTTTAAATAAGAATCTACGATTTAAGATTTATCCATGAACTCTGTCCCCTGAAAAATACGGATTAAAAAAATAAATAGTACAATTTCAAACTTTCAACAGTTACACTGAAAGCAACAGACTTAAAGTCGTCAATCTCAAAGATTTTCATTTGAATAAATGTTGAATCACTAATCGATTGACGAATGAGGTCACACTTGATTGTTGACTTTTCATATGAAGGAGTCGCAGGAAATGCAACGTTTGTCAGTGAGCTTCTTGCTGATCTCGTCCTCTCTCCGGGCTCCGCAGCTCATCTCCAACCAGCCTCCAGTTCAGACTCCAGTTGAGCTCAAGCATTTAACTTCCACTGGCTTAACACGGCCATCCAGAGTATCTACTGTAAAACCCTGGACTGTCTGAGCTCAGTGAGGTAGTGAAGTCGAGAAGAAAACAACAAGCCTGATCTGTTAGCAGCAAGTCTGCAGCAGAAGCCACGTGACCAAATTTCATTTTGTCGCTTTGTTGAGCCCATCATGAGAAGATCACACCTGCCGTGTCCTCTGTGAATGCAGCCACAGCTACATTGAGACGTGACTAAGTGCTTTAAGACGAGAAGAGAGACGGAGACGCGCTCAATCTTTAGACTTTTTAAAAGTCCAAATGTGCTAAAAACGTCTTTCCGAGCAAATCCCCGAAACTGTAACGGCTTCAAACGCTGAGCAAACATGTGAGGAGCGTTGGACAGAAGGTCATTTACAACTGCAGTCACGATGGACGGAGAAGGAAAGGCAGAAACACAAGCTGACGCACAGCAGACGATTAAAGCGGGCGACTGCATGATGGGCAGCCTCAGCCAACAATCCACCGAAATCTAACATATCGTTTAACTTGTATCAATGTGAGTGAAGGAATTTAAAAAGATTTCCCGAAAACTTTAACTCTGTGTAACACCATGTGGCCTTAAAGCCCGGTGCACCATGAGAACCGCTCATCCTGCGAGTACGATGAGCCGCTTGTGACCTGACAGACAATCACGAGGCCAAGCGGAGAGCGATTTCTCTCCATCGTTTGTTTGGGAATCCAAAACCACGTCGTGTTCCTCTTTTCAGTCCCAGAATCACCGTCTCTTCCGGTCCGGCTTGACTTCAGCCCGGCTGGGTCCGTTACTGTCCACGCCGTCCATCTTGAGGTGAGCGCCGCCGTACCGCTTGATCAGCGCTCCAGGGAGGAGAGCCATGAGGGCGATGGCCAGGAGCTGGGCCAGCGTCCCCCAGGAGAAGATGTCGTCCAGGGAGGAGATCTCGGAGAGGATGGAGCCCGTGCGAACGCAGATGAAGTTGTAGGGGATCAAACCTGGAGGAGGAGAAAACAGCCGAGTCATCGGTGTTTGGAGTGTGATTTTAACACTGTGTGAATGTGCGTGTGGAGTCTCACCTATGAACACAGAGAAGAAGAAAGTGGGCATGGGGATGTTGAGGACGGGACAGGTGATGTTAAGGAACCAGTTAGGAGTCATAGGGAAGAAACGCAGGAAAAGGAGGAAGAAGAACAAACTGCTGCGGTTTTCCTCCACCTGACGGAGGGAGGGAGGGAAGGAAGCAGGAACAGAGTCTGCAAGGCTTCCTCAAATTAGGGAGTAAAAAAAGAAGTTGAAAAAGTTTTTCTCTTTCAAATCCCTGAGGCCAAAAAAATGACTTCCATAAAGTTTATAAAATACTTGCATTCACCAACATATGCAAACGAAATGCAAACATACCGTAAGCGTGTTAACGTGGCGATCGCGTTAGCGCGCTCGCACGCTCGCGTTAGCGCGCTCGCGTTAGCGCGCTCGCGTTAGCACGCTCGTGTTAGCACGCTCGCGTTAGCGTTGCCGCCATCGTGACTCTCTGACGGGGAGACGCCTACCTTCCTCTGCAGCAGAGCCACCTTCTCCGGGAAATGCTGGACCACGTGCTGCTTTCCGAACGCAGAGGAGAGCAGGAAGCAGAACGTGGAGCCGACGGTGGTGAGCAGGCAGGCCAACGCCAGGCCCTCCCAGGGCCCGAATATCGCACCGGCTAACATGTTCTGGAGGAGGATGAGATGGATCGGAGTACATTGTGCAAACATTCTTGGAATGCATTGGCTAGATAACTGCACGACGTTTTGAGGTCCTCCATGTGTAAGTGTGTGTTCAGTGCTCCTCACCAGAAAGGAGGAGCCCGGTATGGCGAAGGACTGCTTGTAGAGGTAGGCGCTGCAGAACAGCAGCAGAACGTAGCCGTGATGTTCTCTGTTGTAGAACTTGAGCATCTCTGCGAGCTCCCGCAGCTCGTCCAGGTCCGACGGGAACTTCAGCCTGGATGGAAAGAAACGCGCCACGGCCAAGACTCAGTGCCTCGTCCTTCTGTCAACACCTGGAGCTTTAAGGACTCACACACTGATTTATACATCTCCCAGAATGCCTTTCGTTATAGCCCCAACAATAGATTTTTTAATCTGATACTCTTAATATTTAGCAGTTTAAAAACAATCCTGTAACAATCGATCAGCCGAAAGTCCTCAAAGTAGAAATGGACCTGGACCGCAGCCACACCTGTCCACCAGACGTCCCTCGCCCACCTGTTCTCACTTCCCTCATCAGTCGCTCACTACGAATGCCAGCCCAGAGATCTCTTGTTGCGTTGACAGTTCATCCCAGTTGTCACCAACTTTGGTTTGTCAAGCAACCTGAACCTGAACTCTGATCTTTCACCTGAACCGGTCACCAACACCTGTGATCTCTTTCTATGCACAATAACTCGCTGAACTCTTCCTGTTACGTCTGCGTCCTGCCGCAACTCCATCCATGTGATCTCTATTGTTCAGTGCTGATGTTGGATGCATCTGGACCGTTCATTTATGATTCAAACATTGTTTTATTTGAATGATGTTGCAGTTTTAAACAGTGCGCTGATGGAGCTCAAAGTTAGTCGTGCAGTGACTTTTATCACGCTTCACAGAGAAAGAAGAGGAAAGCTCGCGTTAGAAGGAAGGTAACAGGAGACATTTGATGGAGGGACAGAAATAGTGTCGCTGCCTGAGCACTTGAGCAGAGGGAGGGAAGACACACACACACACACACACACACACACCAAACCCCCCGTTGAAACTCAAGATGCCGACTTCCTCTCCCACCTGCTCCGACATGCAGCATTCGTCTTTTCTACTGGTCAGCGGACGAACATGCTGCTCCGTCATTGGTCAGCAGGGCGATGATGTATGTCGTGATATGAAAGATGTCGTCGTATTATCTTCACCATGTTTTATTGTGGTTGGTTATATGCTGATCAGATCACTGAGGTTCAACCAACAGTTACACTCACTCTTGTTATTAGAACTCTGCAGCATTTCATTCAACTGTTCTTCAGTTGTTTTCTGTTTGATTTGGTTTTCTTCTCTTTGAAAAGGTGCAGTGTTTTAGAGAGATCGAGTTTTAACTCGTGTGTTCGTGAGCCAACCTCCGTAATGAATGAAGATGATTTGACTCACACATGTATCATCACCACAACACACACACAAATACACACAACTTTGCCGAGTGCAATCACGCCATGTTTAAATGACTTGATAAGTAACTGTATAATATGAGTCATAATGTAATGAGCACACACACACACACACACACACACACACACACACACACACACACACACACGGGCCCTGCTCTTGGCTTCAGAGTGTCTTGGTCGGCGTTATTCTATCATCCCTAGACAACCACACACTTGACCGTCTGGCATATTGCAACACACACACGCACACGCACACACACACACACACACACACACACTGAGGAGTAATGCGATCAGTCCCATATGTACTGGGAGGAGATGTGAATATCAAACATTTCATTATTTGTCTTATGTGCAACAGTTCTGAAGACAAATGTGAGCAGGAAGAAAGCTGTGTTGAGTCAACTTACCGAATTTAAACATTATATTGATATAAAAGATGGGGAGCTGATGCTGTGCTCAAGTCAACACAGAATGTCAAGAACATAATATAAGTACCGATGACTTGTGTGGTATTTGGAGAGGTTATTAATTCCTTCATTCCTTGCTGTTATTTGTAGGGATCACAATCACGGATGTTTGGGCAATTTAGTTTCCGAGCCAGCTGATGTTCACTTTACTGACGTCGAGAAAACCCCAAATGACTACAGGAGACAGAATGCCTGAGGCTGTAATGACAGTTCATATCCCGACTCCTTTCTCTCTGGACTTTATTCTAGCATTGTTTTTCAGACAGGAAGTATCATTTTTAGTATAAAAAAAGAATAAACCACTTTATTATGTTTTAGAGATACTCAAGTAGCCTAATTTAAATGTAGGTAGGCATCTAATCCCTCACTGGATTTTAAAGTGTGTGTGCGTGTGTGTGTGTGTATATGTGTGTGTGTGTGTGTGTCTTTTTCACTGTTAATTGTTGTTGATTGATAATGCACATCTTGCAAATCAACAACAATAAATAAATAAACAAAATAAAATAAATAAAAAAGACGACAGAAGGAATATATTTTCTTCTACATTTGAAGCCATTGAAACTTTGTTTGAAACATTGTTTCAGTGATTAAAGCTGCACTGTCTCTCTCTCTTTTTCTCCATACCTGTACTCCGGGACTCCCCCGTCCTCCTCCTCCGCTGAGCCCGGCGGGCCGTGCGTCGGTCCCGGGGGAAGATGGGTCGACAGCAGGTAGAGGAAGACACTCGCCGCCGCCACAAGGGCAGCCAGTCCCGCTAAGGAGCGCATGTCGCTCCGTGCACCGGTCAAACGTCACTGACGACTGTGTTTTAAATTTAAAAGAGGAAGAGAAGAGGAAGAACCCGCGAGGCTGAAGTCAACGTGTTGGCGGTTGAGTTGGGGTGGCAGGCTGCTGATGACGGTTGACATTCTGGCTGGGTTCGGCTCACGGATCACATGGCAGCCGGTGACCAACAACTCTCTCCGAGGAGAGAAGAAGACTCATGTTGCCACGTGTGTCCCCTCACAGCAGCTTTTCTCCTCTTCTTCGTTTGTGTTTCTCTGCTCGCACTTTACGGATTACGTCTTCAAGCGATTTGCCCCCAAACGGACGAACACTGAACAGGTTGAACTCATTTGGCAGAAGTTTGTGAACGCAGTCTGCTGTCGGTGAGAACTGTGAATGTGCACTTACACCAATGCGCCACTAGAGGGCGACATGGTGAAGGCCATGTGTGACAGTAATATTTATATATTTATAGATCAGGATCCTTATCATGCATCAGACTTACTGCAAATGTAACAACAAACATATATTTTATAAAATAATTCAGGTCTAAAATAAAGAGCAACACTTTTAACAGAACCTGTGCATATTTTCGTTTAATTGATTCATTTTTATTTTGAAATGTGTCTTGTAATGTATTTCTATATATTTGTATTTATACGTTTTCTGTTGAGGTGCAGTTAATCTCCAAAAAACAGAAATACAAAAGGCTGTTATATCAGAGAAGGCCATTTCTCTCATCGAGTACTTTTATTTTAATACTTTACTCCAAAAGGCTCCAAAATACAAATAGAAAATGAAACCGTGCGAGACACAATGTTCTGCTCGTCACAACAATGACAAAACAAATAAGCAAGTAACTAAATAACTACGGGAGGAAACAAGAGCACACCCCGAGGTTTGACTCAAGCTGACGAACAATCATCACTTTCTAAATAAGCAGAGGAACTTTACTGACATTTGTTTCGAGATGAGAAAGCAAAACCTTTTTTAAATAAGCAAAATGACAGAGAACGAATATTGAAAAGGAGTTTATTGCGATCAGAGTGAGCTCAGCAACACGTTGTTTGAGACAATAAGGATAGTTTGCCTTTAAAGGTAAAGTGATGTCAGTGAAACTGACCTTAAATCAAGAGGGAAAAGAAAGTGCAGCCTCGTGTACATCTGCAGTCTGTCATGATTAACATAGAGGGGAGTAAGTTCTACCATCACACATGATATCAGCACAAAGAAACATGTCTGAACAACCGGCTTGCATGACGTTTATAAAGTGAAACGAGACGATCTCAGCCGTCCGACCTTTCACGTCCTCACAGGTGTCCTTGTTTCTGGCCTTGCGCGGGTCTCAGCGTTCGCCATCATTTCCTCGAAGGCCTCTTCCTCTGGAAGAACTGTAAGGTGTTGAACAGAGCTGCTGTCAGTTTGAAATCCACAAAGCTGTGGATCTGTAAGACTTTGAAACACGCAGGAATACCTTTCCGGTCCCGGAGGAGAATAGCTGTCATCTGCGCCTGAAGGCCGACCGCCAAAACCAAGAGCAGGAACACGAGCTGAGCTCTCATCTTCTGCAGGAGAACACTCAGGATTAGTGCAATCCTCTGCTTTTCTATTGCATGATACCAATGAATGATCCTTTCTAATTGTCAGTGAAAGTTTGAAGAGATATTTTAAATGACAGCTCACCTCGGCTAACCTCAGCAGCAGTTAGTCTGTTAGTGCGTCTTCAACAGGGAAGTCAGTGTCTGTGGCGTCTCGGCTGTGACTCATATACCGGAGCAACCGGCCTCGGGCTGGGCGGTTCTTTGTCTCCAAAGCATCTTAACAATCCAAAAGAGATTCCAAAAATACATCTCTCTCTGGCTCGTATCAAAAGCACAACGCGAGAAGGAAAACAGCTCTTCACTGGGTCGACTGAACGGCAGTCAGGGGCCTTACAGGTGCATTACAGCACATTGACTCTGACCGGAAACGACGACTTTGACGTTAAAGCGCAGGTGAATAATATGGGGATTGTAACCAAAGGCAGAGGGAATCGGGATGTTTTCTTATGGTTGGTATTTACTCCATGGATGGGTAACTGAACGGGTTTAGCAGGCCTTCACCTGCAAAATGTCACTTGAAGAGACACGCCCCGACCACAAAGGCAGTCACACAATGACCACAAAAGAGACGCAAAGCAACTGCAAGACATACAAAATAATTACAAAAAGGGGTAAAGAGACTGCAAAGAGATGCAATATGACCACAAGGAGACACAAAGAGACAAACATGGAAACAAGAAACAGACTCAAAACCCTCACAGAGTCTGTGCGTCTTGCTTGGTGTCCTTTTGTATGTCAGTGGCCCTTTGTCTCATAATCTGAAATGTGTTTATCAAACCTTTTAATGATGACAACAGAATAACAAAGTGTGAATTCCCCACCTGAGCATTGTGCAGCTGAGGCTGCAGACGGATGAACGCCTCTGTGTCTGTGTGGTGGAGCTTCTACCGGACCGGTGTGTTCCAAAGAGCCTCGAGGGGAAACGATCTTCTTCAGCAAGAGCGCAAACTTGTGTCCATTGAGGTCAACGGAAAAGTCTCGACGAAGGTTTCTGACCCCGTGTTCAGTGAGGACCGACAGTCAGACCACGGTGTTGTCTTTGGGTAAGACGTTGAAAAAGACAGGAGCTTTGCACACGGCACAATAAATCAATAGCTGCTGGAAACGACAGCAGAAACGTCGACGCTGTCAGATATTCGCCCAGCGCCTAAATTACAGCACGATCAATGATCCATAATTATCATTGGCAACAACACGTTTGGCTCCGCTCTGCTTCAGGCCTGTGGCTTAGTACTGTGTGTGTGTGTGTGTGTGTGTGTGTGTGTGTGTGTGTACAAGCTAGGGTCATGAGAGGCTGCAAATTAAAAACGTATTGAGATGTTACACAGCTGATGTCTTAACCCACGATCCTCTCATTTCAACACAGGCGTTGTATCTGACAAAAGAAATGGATCTATAATTGAGGGAAAAGTGTTCTTCAGCGTATAAATGCCATCGTAAGAGTCAGAGAGCACAAATACTTCGATAGCTTCTGTCGACTGGAGAGAGGTCTCTGTGTTATGTGCATGCAGTGTACAGTGAGAGTCGTCTGTAAGAAGCACAGTTTGCATGTTTATCTTTGTTCTATAGGTTCCTGTTGTTGTTGGTTTCAGACTTTGCGTTGTTGTCCAGATGATGTTGGTTGTTATTTCCATGACGTTTCCTCCCTTTGTTCCCGTCACACTTTGTTCAGTTGTTAAACATGTAGCCTTAACAAAGCTACACTCATGAGTTGACTCAATATCCTGGATGATTATGTGTTGTCACTCGTATGGACTTATTTTGGTGCATTTCTAGCTTCACGTGACACTTTGTCGGTGCAGAACATAAACAGAAGATGTGTGGGCTTTGTGGAGCAGAGATGTCATGACAAGTGACAGTGCGCACTTTAAAACGCACGAATCAAACAAAGAGAACAAGTTCATCTCGTTTTGTTCATCGCACAGCATCGATACCTCATAAACTACCAGAGACGTATACGCCGTCTCTCTGTCGCTTCTCCACATTCCAAATATGGTCACTTCTGTTTATTGGCTGAAAAGGAAAACATGGTGACGACCGTAATCCAAAATGGCGAAGGCCAAATTGCCGACCGCGAGGCTTGGAAAGTGACGTGACGATGACTACGTCCACTTCTTATCTTCAGTCTCCTGTTGATTCACAAGTGTTCGCTTACAACCAGCCACTCGGGTTCATAGAAGAGTTCAGATTCATTCAGAAAATATTCAACAAAATCTCTAAATACAGAACACAAAGAAACATGATTGACCGCAGCTCCTAATAGTTACATGAGGTCTGTTGTCTGGACAGCCGGAGAGAGAGGAGATGGGGAGTGATGCACATGTAAGACCTTTACAGACGAACAGAGAAGCCACAGGTTCACAGTGACGACACACACATGTGCTGAAAGTACTTCTCTAGTTCGTGGTAAGTGTTTTTAATGAACAAATACTACAATACTGACAACGCCGATCGTTCGGTTTGACTTTGTCTACACTAAAGCGTCAGAATATTCCTCACGGTACACGCACATGCCGAAGTAGAGGTGATTTCATTCAGGATTATTGTTGAACAGCTGAGTGAAGAGACTCGACTCACACGCTAGTTCTGCATCTTCGCCTCTTGGCTGTTTGGCTTCGCTGCTGGATATTTGTGTGGTGGATATTTTCAACATAGATGGGACTTTGTGTACACACATATATCCCATGTGGGAGGATATGAGGGTTGCAAATGAGTACATTTGAAGGATTTTAGATTCTCTGTGCAACTCTGTCTCATTAAAAACCCAAGATATTATTTAAATCAACTTGTACTTGAACTGGCTTTTTTATTATTTCACAGACTTTATGTTTTAAATCTTGAACGAAGCATGAAAACAACACGAGAAGCGTTGCATTAATGTCAATGGAAGAGGAAAAGATCCTTTTTCTTCCTCTTGAGTTCATTAAAGTTTTGATTGTATTTTTGATGTGTCAAAAGTATACACATACTACTCTCAAAGATATTAGTGCAGCAAGTACCGCTACTACTTTTGAAGAGTAGAATTGCACAAAGGTTTTGTTTGTACTTTTTAAACCATTATCCCGAACAGGTTTTACAGGAAAACCAAATTGCCTGTAAAGTTGCCACATGACTGGTTGCTGCAAGCAATGAAGCATTTAGAAGGCTGTGTTTTGAATGTGGCGCAGCGCTCGCTCCACATAAAACACACCGGGTGTAACATTACATCACTTCCAGCCAACGTCACGGAGAACAATGAGGAGCTGTTTTAACCCAATACTCTCTAAAACATCAGCACCTACGCGTGTTGTTGATGACCAAGTCTGTTTGCAACCGGCAACGTTAACCGTCAACTTGCTCTTCACTTCCATTCCGCTCCACGTGTGGAGAGCCTCAACGGGTTTACTGTCTGAGGGGTTCCATGTAACCTTTGCTCGTCCAGACTCTGGCTGCTTATTAAAGTATAGATATTCAGTTTATTGTGTTTGGGGATATTTTTTTACAGCAGGGCGCTAATCATGTAGCAGCAGCGCTACGTGGCTGCATGCATGGAGAGACACTGGAGCCATAGAACTGCATCTGATAGATGAGAGTTAGCAGCAGATGAATAGCAGTTTGCGTGTTTTTAAACTGACTGAATTAAAAGTCGATGGCTCTGCAGGTATTCCTGTATCTTGCAGAGTGAGAGAAAGAGATAAACATGGACGGCACAGCAAACGTTTGAGCACAACCAGATTGGAGGTTAAAGAGTAGAAGAAGAAGAGCTCTGCAGATCCATAACTAAAGAGTGGCTCTGCATGGCTCAACAGTTAAACCGAGGACGTGAATTAAAGCGGTTACCTCGTCTACAGCTGCCAATGTGAAGCTACAACAACACGACCTGATCCCTGGAACAAGAGCTGGAAACAGCCGAGAGGTTTTCATCTCATCACGACTCATTGAACAGGGTTTCAACGCATGAGGAGATCTTCCACATCAGCAACCAATACTCCATTGAGATGATCACATTATGGCTACAATGTTCAAGCTAACAGTCCGACGCCTTTTACGCACAAATTCTTACACAAATGTTACAAAGTTTAGGAACAAAAAACAAGATTTATGGAAAACATTTTTTTAAAGCTCGGCCTCAAAAGACTTCCTGCTTCAGTCGCTGCTGACGTGTCTCTCCTGCTTCTGTCTTTGTCACAGTATGATGTAACATGCAGTCTGGAGGTATTCAGCTCTGCTTTTATGGCCACACATGATTAGTAATAAAACATGATATATATATAACATATATATAATATATTTTAGAGTTTGTTTACAAGAGAACAGAAACGATTTGTCAATTAATGAATTATAGATCAACAGAAAATGAATGACCACCATTTTCATAATTGATTAATCATACAAGTCATTTTTGAAATCCTCCATTGTGAAAGTAAACTAAACATTCTTTCCTATTTTCTGGCATTTTATAGACCCAAGCATGTAATCTATTAATAATTGGAAGATGAATCAATATTGAAAATAGCAGTATACATTATTATTCCTGTCGCTCTCGCAACATCTTTCAATCCACACGTGAATCTGGTAAAGTGGGCGTTTACATTCGTCTCTTTCCTTAATTAGCAATCGAATGAGTTCTGTCATCCAGATCCAGGTGTTGCTTACACGTGTTACGAAGTGCAATAAGAAAAACAGACAAAAGTTCATTCTTTCATGAGCGCGGAACGAAGAGAAAAATACAAAAGTCAGAAGCATCCATCTCTCCAGTAAACAGATGGTTAAGATCTACAGTTTAATGTGTAACTTCTGAGTTGCATCAACCCGACCTCCTCAGGAGGAAGAGGAAGAGGAAGAGGAAGAGGAAGAGGAAGAGGAGGAGGAGGAGGAGGAGGAGGAGGAGGAGGAGCTACATTTTGCTGCTGGGGTCCGGTTACAGAATATTTATATTTATATACATGTTAAAAACCAAAGCCCTTGATAGAAAGAGTCATGGCAAAACAGTGGACTCGTTCCCTCTCTGGTGACAGCAATGACTTCCATAACATCTTCAGAGCGCCTTCTCTTCCTGTCCCGGTCGTTTCCTCATCGGTTTTTTATCACCACAGAGTCACTCTCATGTACCACCACACTGGAAGCTGCAGCACACTGCTCTACATGTTCACACACGACAGACTGGAGATCAGTGGTGTTGTGGCGATTACGCTCTCATCCAAAACATCGTTTAAATAGACTGACGGGTGAGGACCAGACCCAAAGGAGCGGGAGAGGGGGAGGAGGGGAGTACTCCGAGTGCTTGAACTACTCTACTAAGAACCACACTGATATCGTTCCAGTCTTTCTTCTCCAGTCATCGTCAATGAATGGATGTTAGCATCGACACGACTCTTCGTGATCCGTCCTCATCCAACAAAGAGAGATGAACAGCCAGAACATGGCAGACAATGTAACGAGACGATTGGGTTCTTCTGGGATGGGCGGGAGTCTTTAGTCCGAGGAAGCATCACTGGGACGACACAAACCTTTTCGTGTAAGAGAAGCCGTCGTTTCAGAAACAGCACAACGCAAACTAGTGAGAAACTGGATTCCCGGCTTCGTTTCAGTCCACCGAGGAGCTGACTCATTTTCAGCTTTATTAGGTGTCAGCATCTCTGTGTGTGACATCTCATTAGTGTCCACAGTTTGGTGTCACATCTGCTCCTGACAGCCATTCTGTGCCCAACATCACAAGTGTTTTTGTTTACTTCAACCGGGGACAACCAGCAGCGCAGGTGAAAGAAACTAATCGATTGTCCTACACGATCTGGTTGGCCCCCGGCTGCTGGGAGTTGCCATCGTCGCCCCTCTCCGATGGGTGTTTGTAAAGGTCACACGGCCCGAGAGGGAGGCTCTGTCCCTGCTCGGCCAGCACCAGCTCGTACGGCGGCGCCGCCTCCAGCGGGAAGGAGATGGAGGCGATGTGCTGGTGCTCCCGTAGCCCCAGCGGGTAGTGGGAGGGGGAGAACCAGGCAGCACCGGCCGAGGCCTCTCTGTAGTACGGAGAGGGATCCTGACCGGTGTCGTCCGGCTGCTCCTCCTGCTCCGCCCCTCTCTGACAGGGGTCCAATAGGGAGTAAGGAGGCGGGTCATCTGAAGGTATGTAGATCTGAGGCGAGCCTGGGCCAACACACTCATCGTACCTACGGAGATAAAAACAGAACAAGCAAACGGTCAGCGCTGTGGTGGAACCAACGTCTTTATTTCATTTAGTTTTTGAAAGGCCGAATGCCAACAAATGTGGATTAAAGATGAATATTTTGTTGGATTAAAAACATGTGAATTTTGGAAATTATTCATCTTTTTTTTCAATAAATGTTGACTAGAACATTGCTATTTAATATATTTTTTTACTGTTTATATATTTGAAATAAATGCTTTTATAATGTGTTTTCACATCACTTAGCTTGAAGCTTTTATTATTTCAGAGCTCCGTCAGATGCTGAGCCACGCCGCCGGCCCCGACATTGTCGATCTACATTAACCACGTTAACCATAGTTTGACAATGTGGAAAAACGAAATGATCGCCCAACTCTACGGCGTGTACACACTTAAAGGGAGAAATCAGCTGCAATTCTTAAGGAGCATTGTGGTTAGAAACATCCAAATGAGATCAGCTTCAACACCTGACACAACGAAGCCTTTTTCTCCAAAGCAACGACAGCTGACGCTCGTGGGTGTCGAAGCACCAAATGGCACAGAAGCTGAGCTTATACAATAAAACTGGATCATAGCATAACAACAATAGTATCATACACTTATCCAGGAGACTCCTATGTTTGCTTTTAGGGATATTGGGAGTATCAGGGGGATGTTCTAGTCCTGGATCCAGTTTCTCATCCCACTTTGCAGCTCTTTCATGTTCTGAATAGAACCCCATTGCTCGCTCATAAAGTATACAGCTGTGTGTACACTACTTCCTATAACTCTATTATACATTATATACACACTGACAGGGACACAAGAAGAAAGAGAAACGTTGTATGTAACTAAAACAACATATGAAAATGAATATCCAATGCCTTTTTTGCTTTCATGCCCACTCCTTTGCACACATCCATATTTGTGATATATTGGACCCCATAAGCACCCACACCAACAAAAATCAACTGTTCTGGTATCTTCCACAAATGCGGCGCTGCACATACTGCATGTTTATTATTAAATGTGTGCAGAGAATATCCCTGTTACAAAGTTCACTTGATCTTTGGCTTGTCCCTGCATGTTCCCCTCAGCAGGTTTGAGAGGTCAGAGGTTCAGGTCCAGTTACAGAGCAGCATGCCAGGAGCGGGTGAGAAGTCAGTGACACCACAGAAGGCCGAACGGGGTCTTTGATTTCGAAAACTGGTTTCTCTGTTGACCACAGTACACTGCACTGCTGTGCCGACACAGTTTTTGGAAGGAAGATATCAATTATTTCCTTTGTCAGGTAGGGGAGACAGAGGACGGTTGTGGAACCGTCGAGGAGTGTGTTTGGTTCCAGCAGTGACCAGCTCTTTCATGCGGTCAGTGAACTCCAGGTGGGGGGAGGATGGCGAGAGTGTGAGAGAGGAAAGGGACCTGGATGGAATTTGGGGGGTGGAAGTAGGTGCTGGGGAGGGAGGTAAAGACTCCTCGTCTAGGACGGGTGGGGAAAGTGGGAGATCGGAGGCGGTCCCTGATGATGAGGTTGGAGACTCCTCCCTTTGGCTGTCGTTAGGCGGGGGCATCCTTCCTGTAAGGTCTCCATGGCGATGCTGTGTGGTTGTCTCTTGTTTAGACTCCTCTTGTGTCTTGTCCTTGGCAGTAGGGACAGACGGGTGACGCAGGGAGAAAAATAGGTTCGAGGTAAACAGTTTTACCCCTGACTTGTTCAGGCAAACTCCATGCGCTGCAAAAAGATGTCTGCGCTCCCAGAAAAGGTAGAAATTGTTGATAAAATGTACTGAATGGTCGGCACATGCAGTTGGCAGCCATCTGTTCAGTGCAAACATCCTGCTGAATCCTTCAGCTCCTCCTCTGACTGGTGGAAGAGGGCCACTGATGAACACCTCAGCCTTGACAGAGCTGACCGTGTTTAACAGATCAATAAAGTCTCGCTTTAGAACTTCAGACTGTTGTTTCACAATGTCACAGCTTCCTGTATGCACGATGATGTTTTTCACTGTGGGATAGTCAGCCACGATGTCCAGGATTTTGTCTCTCATGTCAGAGACCATATCTTTCGGAAAGCAGAGTATTTTGGTGTTCTTGCTGCACAGTTTTCTGACATCTTTTACAGCATAGTCACCAACAATCAGAGTCTCAGGCCCAGTCACTCGCTTTGCCTGCGGCCTTTTACTCTCACATTGACTCTCAGTTCTTACCCCGCTTTGA
>NC_136645.1:2657920-2680420 GCF_949748355.1 Melanostigma gelatinosum
AAAAAGATAAGATGCTGTCCAACCGGAGATCGATTCGTTTGGGTTAAGTGAGTGAATGTTTCTACAGCAGAGCCAGGAGAATGAAGCGCACACACACACACACACACACACACTCACACACACACACACACACACACACACACACACACACACACACCCACACACACACACACACACACACACACACACACACACACACACACTGCAGGGGAGGGATGTATGTGAATTATTAAAGTTGCCAATTAGACCAGCTGACATTTAGATCAAAAACACCATGACATTGGCCTTTAGTGAGCTCTTTCTTTCTCTCATTCTCTCTCTCACACACACACACACACACACACACACACACACACACACACACACACACACACACACACACACACACACACACACACACACACACACTCATTGCTGCACCCTCACAAAGGGCACCAAAGGTAGCAGTGCTCTGTAATAAATGAATTCCCACTGAAGAAGGGTCAAGCCAAGTGGACAGAGCATTGGGGGACACGTCTGAATGGTCAGTTGTGTTTTAGATTTGACATTTGACATAATTGGCCAAAGGAGGAGTGTTTTTAAACAAACTGTAGCTGTTGATGGATGAGGACAGGCTTGAGATTTTGATTCTTTTTCTGAATATCTTAGCTCACCGAGACATGTCCAAAACCAACACTGTAAACAGAAAATACCCACAAGGAGACAGAAGTGCATCCAGACTCCACCATTGTTTTTCTCATGTGGTTAACATTGTGAAACTATTGCGGTTTGCAAAGAGAAACGAGTGTGAAACTGTTGTGGTCTTAATAATGACGTAGATGGGTTGACACTACGTCTCACGCAGATGATGAAGTCATCCTTGTGTGTCGGTATCAACACGCAGAGGGCCACATGCCCAAAGCGTTGGTATTTTGGCACCCTGGGGAGAGAGCACAGGCCGGAGTACCTTACCGTTACCACAGACTCACACAGCTTCTTACCGTGGCGGTGAGTCGGGGTACAGGGTGTTGACTTGTGACAGAGTCTCTCTGTATGAATCAAAGTCTAAACCAGGAGGGAAGTCTTCTAAGCAGGTCGATCTCAGTTCTCCTACTGAGCCTCCATAGGAAAAACCATCCAGACCTGCAGAGACATGACGGAAAAGGCACATTTGAATTGAGAGTTTTATTTTTTTAATCTTGTGCACATATCTCATGTACATATGATGTTTGTATACAAAGAGGCGACAACATATTAGAATCATTTCAAAGGATTCGGTCGTTTTCTCCTGGCAGCAGCGATTGTTTAATTTTAGCTGAGTGCCTTTGAAGGCTTTTGATTCTCTGCTGAAGACTTTTGGACGCAAGCTACGTGTGTGAAGATGTGTGTCGGTGTTTCAGCAGTTATGTGAGAAAGATCCTGAATAAATGGGCATAGAGTGTTACATGCTACAGCACAGTGTTCCTGTTTCTATTTCCATGTTCTGATGCTTGTAGTGATTTCAGTCTGTGGTTCAGGCGTGGACTTTATTATTAAGTGTGTTGCTATGCAGCTCCAGTAAAACCTGAGATGAACCGAATGCTTCATCGTGTTCCGTTAGTCGGGAAGTTCACAGGCGGACTGACCGTAGCTCGCTCGGAGGTGCGGGTTTCGGAGTCGACTGTCTTTGCGCAGGCTGCCGACGATGATGGTGATGCAGGAGAGGAAGAGGACCAGACCTATAACGATCCCCGCCAACACCAGCGGAGACACCAGGAGAGACGCCTCCCCTCCCGACTCCCTCTCGCCCCGGCAGTCCGGGTACTCCCCATGGCTCTGGTTGGAGCTCACTGCAGAGAGATGGAGAGAGAGATGGAGGCGGGTACATCTATGTTCATGAGTCCAATATTCAGCGCTGTGAGCTCCGTTTTGGTCTCCTCTCTGCTTCTCTTTCCAGCTCTCCTTCCCTGAGGACTTATTCCATTTCAGTGTGTGTGACAGATAATTAGAGCTGAAGTCAACACGCACACACACACACACACACACACACACGGTCTCTAAGTCATCATCATTAGATTACAGAACGATCCTGTTCCTCTCCATTTCTATTTGTCTCATCCGTCTGTTTGCTCTGCCTGTCTACCTCTTCATCCGTCTCACTGCCATTCGCTGTCTGTCTGCCTTCATTCACCTCACAGCTGAGAGAGGAGGACGCTCTGGTGTGCCTTTTTGCTTTTAAAGTGTTTGGATGCTGTTCTTCGTGCCCGCTGTATTGTCTACGACACAAACCTGATGTTTCCTCGTAGATGCGGAGAGCACAGAGCTGCGTGGAGTCGCATATTTCACTGTCAGACCTCAGGTCATGTGATACTCAAAGCAGGAAGCTAATTCTGCAGTCACTTGTTTTTAAAGCAGTTCGGCTGAGGAAGTGTTTATCAATGTAACCATGGTGATGAAGGTCTCCTTACATGAACTGTTCATTGTACCTCAACCTTCACCAAATACGCTGCACTGCCACCCTCCATCCATCCACCAGATGCCCTCAGACTGCTCCACCTGTCCACATCACCTGACGCTCTCATTTACCTGCTCACCTGTTTCCACTTCCCCTCATCAGTCCAGCCGTATATAACCGGCCTGGTTCCACTCGTTCGTGCCCTATTGTGCTTGTGTCTGCATGCGAGTCCTCCTCCCTTTCATGGGATTCACCGGCCGAGTCAATAGTTCAGATCAGGAAACACTTTTTCTGGGGGCCATGGATCATCATATTTCGGCTTTAAATATGTTTAACATCCTCTGTAAGATATTAGCGGTCACCAAAACAACCACGCGATCACGAGTCCCCGCGGTGTGAGGAGTTTGTGTGCAGTGCAGAGTGGATATCATTCCTTCATGTTTCATACATCTACAACTCGTCTTCCTGAAAAGCACAATGCATCCATCACACTTCAGTCCGTTGCACATTGAACGAACAGTTACGTTCCATTCTCATGAGCTTCATTTAATCGTGAATGTAGCTCTCAAATGCAGATTGGAGTCCTTTCTATCTCGTGTTCTCTAATACAACTATTAATCCAGAAATCTCTTTACGAATATCTCACTGTTGACATGCTGGGTGTGAAAGCTTGACAGCAAAAGTAACCAAGGGGGGTCAATTATCTCAAAACCTGTAATTTCTGACACTGACATTGCATCCTTTGTGCTGCGAAGCGTGTTTTCTGGCATCGTCAGTGCTCTGACTATAAAGCAGGAGAAACAATCAAATGACTCCCAGTATCGTTTTCATTTCAGTCCCTTAGTGCCGCTCTTATTGCTCATTTATCATCCCCCCCCCCCTTGAACGTCTGCATCCGTAATGCTGTTGTCTGCAGTAATTTGGTTTCGCACAGATTCCCGAGAAGAGGAAAATGTTCTCTCACCCCAAACGATTCCCAGCAGCCCTCTCTGCGCTCTCGGCCTCGTCTCTCACGCTCTTCTTTGTCTCCTCTTTCTCCCTCTTCTAACGTGATTTTCTCTTCATTTTCTCTTCTCACCTCGTCCTCATAAACTCCATTTTCTTTTGTTCTCTCCAGAGAGAACTCAGAAGGAAATCTATATTTATATAGATTTAAATTCACATAAACCTCGCTGCCTTTGTAACACACACACACACACACACACACACACACACACACACACACACACACACACACACACACACACACACACACACAGACACACTCTGATAATAATCTTGGTAGGTCTGCTCATCATGCTAGCGGCTCTAGGGAAGGCAATGTCAGTCTGAGTGTTGATCCACTTTGGTCCAGACTGAAATATCTCTGCGACTGTCGGATGGATCACCATGAAATGATGTACGGACAGTCATGTTCCCCAGAGGATGGATCCTTGTGACTTTGAAGACCCTCTAACTTTTCTCCTTGCGCCACCATGAGGTTCATATATCAATATATATGTATATATATTTTAAGTTTATTTGAGGAACTTTTAAATGATCCTGAACCAGTCTCAGTTTAATCCTGATCCTCTATATGACCTGCATCAGTAAACTCGCTGTTCTTGATGCTCGTCATCGGAGCCGCCGGGTCGGATTCTGGTGAAACCAGATGAACTCATGCAGGTTCACCAGAACCTCCTTCAGCTCAGACTCCAGCAGAGACCGGTCCACCGTGGACAGACCCAGATCCTCCAGAGAGACCGGTCCACCGTGGACAAACCCAGATCCTCCAGCAGAGAGCGGTCCACCGTGGACAAACCCAGATCCTCCAGCAGAGACCGGTCCACTGTGGACAGACCCAGATCCTCCAGCAGAGACCGGCCCACTGTGGACAGACCCAGATCCTCCAGCAGAGAGCGGTCCACCGTGGACAAACCCAGATCCTCCAGCAGAGACCGGTCCACTGTGGACAGACCCAGATCCTCCAGCAGAGACCGGCCCACTGTGGACAGACCCAGATCCTCCAGCAGAGACCGGTCCACTGTGGACAGACCCAGATCCTCCAGCAGAGACCGGTCCACCGTGGACAGACCCAGATCCGCTTCTTCTGTCCTGTAAGCCCACCGGATGAAACTGGGCAGGAAATGTCTTCTTTTGTCTCTCTCTCCACTTTAGTGTGATTTAAGACAGAGGAGGGAGATTTTAAGAGACACAAACAGTGGAGTGATGGTCGAGAGGGGAGGCAGCCACTCTATACGATTCGGGGCCGAGCGAGGAAGAAGGGAGACAGAGCAAGGGAAAAGATTGTTATAAATGGTGATAGTGTTATATTTCAAACCCCTGAGGGTACGGGACCCAGCTGCAGAGAGGAAGCAGAGAAAGAGGGGAGAAATCTGGTGAGTGTGTGTGTGTGTGTGTGTGTGTGTGTGTGTGTGTGTGTGTGTGTGTGTGTGTAGTATGAGTCGAGTGAGGGTGTAAAAGTATTAGGCCGACACGCCCAGCCCATGAAATACATCAATAAATGAACAGAAGGAAGCAGGTTAACAAGAAAGCTATAAATCTTGAGGCATCCAACGTTAGTAAGTCATAAATATTCTGTGCACTGTAGTGTCACAGGTGCACGACATTTTATTATGTAACTGGCAAAGCCGACAATGTGTCTGACAGAACGACACCTTCAGTGTGAAGCTGGCAGAGATCTTAGGTTTGTTTTTCCTTTTTCAACCCAATTTCAAGGGAAGGAGAATAAATGGCAAGATCATTTCTACGTGTCATTAATACACATTTAGGCAACACAAGCACTTAGTTAGGTTTAGGAACAATATGATTGGGCTTATTAACATTGCTGTCAGTACAGACGATACATGGTGTACAAATGACATGCAAAAAGCAAGAAGGGAGTTCTTATTGCATGCAACAGGCTCCTGTGACTCCTGTCATTGGTTCTGTAGCTTAATAGGGTTTGAAGCTGTGTGTGAGAGAGTCTATGCTCTTCATATAAATATATAATGACGCAGCAGCAGTGGTAACTCACTTTGACAGCTTGTCACTAATGCTTACTGTTCAACATGCGCCCACCTCATACACTGTATTCCGTAGTGTGCTACAAAAAGCTCGTATAACCCAGACGTCGACCCGAGGCTCATTCATGCATGAAGTTCAAGTTGTTTTAATTTTTTACATGGTAACATGGTGGAAGTTTGTTTCAAGAAGAAATTCCCTCGGCTGCAAAATATTAGATTAAAGTAAGTGACTGGAGGATTGAGATACAACATCCTGAAGCTATAAAACAAAATCTACTTCTTTGTTCAGCATTGTGCTGAAAATGATTCATTTTACGCTTCACCTTTTGGCGGTTCCTCAAAACCAAAAAGACATTTTGTGTTGACGTTACTGCACAAAGAGAAGATTTTAGAGGAAAACAAAGCCAGGGTCTTCACTGGTGTGATCACGTTACCCAAGAGAAGAAGAAATAATATGCAGGAAGTCCACTTAGAGCAGGGATTCCCAAAGTGTGGTGCGCGCGAGCTGCCTCTAGGGGGTGCGCGAGAGGAAAAGTGTAATGGCGTCTGATGGTGTAATAATATTAAACATTTAAAAAAAAATAATAATTTTAGTTTAAAAAGTGGGATTTTTCACAAAATAATAACTTGAATTATAAAAATTTCCTTTGTAAGATTTAAAATAAAAAACGTACAATTTAATAAATGCACTTGAGCTCCTTCCGGCAGTCTTGCCGCCTGCCGCCAGTCGTACACACTAGCCAGCCTAGCTTGTGCAGCTAACGTCAGCTAACAGCGAACTTCATGCATTCAGCAACATTCATTTACGGGCTTCATATCTGGTTACAGAATAGCGAGAAAGGGGCTACCGCACACAGTCGCCGAAGACGTGAGCTTGCCAGCTGCCAGAGAGATGGTGGAATGTATGATTGGGGAGAAAGAAGCAAAAAAGTTGTACATGATCCCGGTGTCCAACAACACTGTGTCGCGCCGCATCGACGCTTTGTCCGAAGACATCCTGGCTGCATTAGTCGCTCATTAATTGTAAATTAAATGTGATAATCTGCCTCTGAGCCTGTGCGTGTGTCCTCACATCCGTATTGCTCTTTAAAAGTGACGCCTTGTGTCACTGAAAGTTATTGAAACTTTGTTGCAGTGTTTCAGGGCGTTTTCACACCTTCAGTTCGTTTGTTCTGATTCAGGGATTAATATGATACAATGTTGCAGTTGCCCCTTTCTTCGGTTTGTGTTCACACTGCAACATTTAACAGCGGACTAAATATTGTAAACTAACGCCACGCGCGAGCAAACTGTTCTCTCATTGGTCAGATTTTTATGCGGCTGTAAATGGGTTCTGTTGCTTTTTATTTTAATTTTTATTAAGGGGCGGGGGGTGCGCGAACCCGCTCGGGATGTAGAAGGGGGTGCGCGGCCTAAAAAGTTTGGGAACCGCTGACTTAGAGTAACGCATCCATGAGTTTAAAGGTCTCATTCCAAAACACGCTGCAGTAGTTTATACAGAAATACGATACAGGATTTTACACCTCTGAAAAGATAAAATGGCAAAATCATTTCATCAAAAGAAGAACGACATGAAGTTGCAAACTTTACGCAACACTTCTGTTTTCAATAAATTAGGCGGGTTTTTTTCTTGCTGAACGCACCGGGAAGGCCAACCACATATGTGCACACTGTGTCTGGTCTGAGTAGTATCGACCAATTATAAGAGGCGTTGGCCGAACCCATCGGCTATCGTCTGATTGTAAACTTCTTGTGAAACAATCTGGTCATCGCTGTCGTCTCTCAATTCCATTCTTGTGTCTCAAGGAGCTGATCAGACTGTCAACAATGGCCGACGCATTAAAGAGGAAGTCTTGGCCTGGACAGCCGTTAACGGACAGAGGACAGCCAGCGGATATCCGCTCAACACATCTGTTATATTGTTATATGCTGGCCAGAAAATAAGCTGAATCATCGTCAGGACGATGTGTTCCGCGATATGAACTCGTTCTGCGCCGATGCAAAGCCTCCTCGTTTAGTGTAATGAACGTGCTGCAGTCTTTGCTGCAGTGCTAATGTCGGTCTGCACGCAGCCTTGTGTTCTCTGGAAGTTACAGAAGCCATTCTGGAAAAAAGATACGCTGCAGCAAACTGAAGGAGAAGCAAAGAAAGAGGAAAGAATTTGTCCAACAAAACTATAAATTGCTCATTAAATAGCTTGTGGAGCTCAACAAGTAGAGTAGAGAACTAATATTTAATAGTTAGTTGGATTTTTCTTCAGTGTAAAGTCGAGATAAAGCTGACGGAGCGTCATCAGAAGAGTTAAATGTAAATACAGTGTGAATGTTAACTTGTTGTGTGTCGGGTTGAGAAATGAATCGTTATGTTTTGTTCATAAAAGTTTCATCTCTTGGGCGTCAAGAGAGACAAACGCACAAGGGAAGCTTCTTTGGCATCTGGTATTGTCCCTACCAGCTTCAAAACTGCCTCAGTCACCCCCATCCTCAAAAAGCCTGGCCTGGACATTGATGACCTCCACAACCACCGGCCGATCTCCAACCTCCCCTTCCTCAGTAAGACTCTGGAAAGAGTAGTCGCCGGCCAACTCCATCTCCACATGTCCAACCATGAGCTCTATGAGCCCCTCCAATCCGGCTTCAGACTCCAACACAGCACGGAGACCGCCCTCATTAAGATCATCAACGATCTCCTCATTGCTGCTGACTCTGGCCGCCTCAGCATCCTCATCCTCCTGGACCTCTCTGCAGCATTTGACACTGTCTCCCATACCATCCTCCTCAACCGCCTATCTGACCTTCTAGGGGTCACTGGCACCGCCCTCTCCTGGTTTTCATCCTACCTCCATAACAGGGAACAGTTTGTTTCCATCAACGGCTCTATTTCCCCCCTAGCCCCAGTCAATCATGGCGTGCCCCAAGGCTCTGTGCTTGGCCCCCTCCTCTTCACCATCTACATGCTCCCCCTCGGCAAGATCATCCGCCATCATGGGCTGAACTTCCACTGCTATGCTGATGACACTCAAATCTATCTCAGTACCACTCCATCCTCCCAGTTCCCCCCTCAGTCCCTTGTCAACTGTCTGCATGAAATAAAAACCTGGATGTCATCAAATCTTCTCAAACTCAACACCAAGAAGACAGAGCTCATGGTTGTGGCACCCAAGGCGCTGCTCCGGAAGGTTGGTGACTTCATCCTCGAGGTTGACGGCTGCTCCATCTCCCCATCTCCTGAAGTCCGCAACCTGGGTGTCATCCTGGACTCCACCCTTTCCTTCAAGTCCCACATCAAGTCCGTCACCAAAACTGCCTTTTTCCATCTCCGGAACATTGCCAGACTCCGACCGTCACTCTCGGAGTCTGTTGCTGAAACCCTGGTCCATGCATTTGTCACCTCCCGCTTGGACTACTGCAATGGTGTCCTGTTCGGGGTACCCAACAAAACCCTGGACAGGCTCCAGTATGTACAAAACTCTGCCGCCAGGGTTCTCACGCACACAAAGCCCTGGCAGCACATCACCCCCACCCTCATCAACCTCCACTGGCTCCCGGTCAAGTCCCGCATCTCATACAAGATCCTCCTCCTCACCTACAAGTCCCTCCATGCCCATGCCCCCCAGTACCTATCGGACCTCCTCCGCCCACATGCCCCTCCCCGGAACCTGCGGTCTTCAGACTCTGGCCTGCTTGCCACCACCCGCACCAAACTGCGAACCTTCGGGGACAGAGCTTTCAGTGTGGCAGCCCCCACCCTCTGGAACTCTCTCCCTGCGGTGATCCGCAACATCTCCACTCTGGACGCCTTCAAAAGGGCCCTCAAGTCCCATCTGTTCGCCAAGGCTTTCGGCCCCTAGTTTACTTGTTCTGTTTTTCTGACTGTTTGTCTAAACTGTTTTTGTCTAACTGTTACTCTTGTAAAGCGGCCTTGGGTCCCCTGAAAGGCGCTATATAAATTAAAGTTATTATTATTATTATTAACACTATTTGGTTTCAAAGAACAACATATAGGTCCCATATTCTGTGTGTGTGTGTGTGTGTGTGTGTGTGTGTGTGTGTGTGTGTGTGTGTGTGTGTGTGTGTGTGTGTGTGTGTGTGTGTGTGTGTGTGCGTTTTGTCCATCCAGATTGGGGCGTCACACGCAGTCATTTATTTCAGGCGTCACAAGCTATAAAGGTTAAGAGCCTGTGATATTGACTGCTGCTGCGTACGCTGCATCACTTTGTACATTAGCTGCATACATTATACAGAAGCATCAAGCAGCCACTCGGATTCAGTGTGACAGCTTGTCATTATGAGTTACAACCGGCTTCTTTGCAATATGAAGTATAGCATCGCGCTGCACATCCAGAGACACGGAGGTAGAAAGAATTCCTCCGCGCAGGACGCTCAACAAGAGGCGACGAACAAACTCGACTCGAGCCAACGCCGATTTTCAGTGAGGGATAAAACAGAAGGAATAACTGGAGTCTTAAAGGACCAAACCACTGTCTCAGAAGTATCATCTACGTACAAAATAGGTTGGAGAACTGTGTATTGCCATGATCTTTAAACTTCGTGCTACTTTAGTGTCCGATGAGGAGCACAGCGCCATCTGCTGGAATGTCAAGTCTGTTCAGTTTCTGTGTTTCAATGATGCTGCCTCGTAAAAAACGAAACTTTTACCTTCATTTTGTTGTGTTTTTATTCGTTTTTTAATCTTTTCTGTTCATTTTTTAGTTTAGGATATTTGTTTTTGATATTTTTAACTTCTTACTTAATTATTTTTTCCATGTTAAACCTGCTGCATGGTGATGAGTCATGATTGATTCATGTCCATCGACTAGCAGCTGCTTTACATCACAGGTAATAGTAACACTGTGTTAAACTATATAAATGCTCCAGGTGAGGCTTGAACTCACAACCTCGGCATGGCTCTATAGCGTACTGTCTTATAAGTACCGCGCGCTGACCGATTGCGCCACTGGAGCTCATTTCTTCTATTCTTTACATATAAAAGTGAATCTAAACGTGATGACTTTGAGCGTGTGTTGACGGGTTGCAAAGTGACGAAAAAAAATGACAGTGGAATGAGAGACTGCATGTAAACGTAGTGAGTGAGTGTCTCTCAGTGTGTGTGTGTGTGTGTGTGTGTGTGTGTGTTCATGATCAGAAGCAGCAGGATCCAGTATGTGAAGCCCTCAGGATGCCAGAGATATTCCACTGCTTGCAGAAACAATGTTCCTCCTTTTGTGACACGTGAGCAGCGTTAACACGATAAATATCCCGTTCAGAAAGACTCCAGTAACACATGCCTGTTCCCATTGAATATATGCAAGGGTCAGGGAGGCACTGCTGACTTTTACTAAATACTACCAATGTGCAAGGCAGCACTGATCATACCATGAAGCTGTTTAAACATCAGAGCTTTGGTTTGAGAAGCTTTGACAGTGAAGGATGCACGGCATCTTTTTTGTCTTTGTTGTGACATAAAGTGACAGATGTTATCTCCTCACTTGTGCAGTGTGCTGGAAAAGCTTCAACCTTCCTACAGCCTGGTCAAAGGACAGCAGCGGCTCAGAGAGGACATCTTTCTCTCACACACACACACACACATCCTCCCGTCTTGCCGTTCCCTTTTCTCTCTCTGATCCTTCCTGTTGTATTGAACAGATGTCAGGAGGGCTTTGGTGTTTGCAGGAGGGAGGACATTGGCCATTAAACCATCACGCTTCATTACCAGTGGAGCAGGGAAACGAGGAGGAGACTAACTGGAGGAGGCCCTGCTTCACCACACCCAGCAGTGATGCCAGCGGGTCTTGGAGGACACCTGTACATCACTGCAGCAAAGTCAGGAGTTCAACCAGTGGAGCTCAGCAGAGGAGGTCAGGGGGCGATAAAGAAGCAAAAACGATGCAGTCCATGAGCTCCATGCAATACAGTGTTTGATTGGTGCACAAGTCAGTAACAAAGCCCCTGATTGGTCGACAGTCTCAACCCAAGGCATCAGGAAATGCTTGTGCTAACGGCTAAAAACAAAAACATCTATTTTGATGACAGAAAAATCTATTAACAATGACAGATCGTTGGATTTATCAATATTGATTGCAAACCAAACAACATGAATCCCGGCAATGACAAGTGTATCCTTCTGTGATTGGTCAGTGATCTCTGTAAATGCAGCTCTGATTGGTCGATAAACTCTGCAGATGAAGTTATGATTGGTCGATGCCCATGAAACGCCAATGGCTGATTGGTGAGTGAGCCTCATAGTTTCAACCCCCGAATGGTCGGGGAGCACTTTAAATCCAGCTATGATTGGTTAATCAAGATGGAAAATACAATGTTTGATACATCTACCCACACACACACAGTGTACCCATACATGTACACTCTTGCCCACTGAGGAAAAATTGAGGAAATAAGCTGTGATTACTTATTTCACTGGAGAGTGTGGCTCTGATGTATTTCGTTCCTGTTGCCATCTCACCTCGCAGCAAGTCACAACACGACACCTGTCCTCTCTTGAGCCCCTTTTTCCTACCGGACCAAAAACCCAATAACACCTGGCTTATGTCTTCAGTGGGAAAGGTTTCATTCGGCATTCATTCCCGGGACAAATGACTCCACAGTAGTTACAGATTTGTATCGACTCCAACTCTGATCGGCAGCGATGGAAACATGACACCCAGGTGGTCATTGTCGCCCCTGTTTCGACGTTTATCTTTGCCGTCTCTGCCACAAATTACGTCCGTCTTCATCAAAGTAGCGCTCAAACTTTGTTCTAAATTAGTAAGGCACTGAGGTTGAAGAAAGACTGAATCAGTAACATTTTCACTGCCAACTAATCTTGTTTTCTGACGCTTTTGTGAAGTTGAACGTGAAACACCAGAAAAAAAACGAAAAGCGTACTCGTCGACTGACAATGGGAAAGGAGTACATCGCCTATTTTTAGCAAGTTCTCTCACCTTTAAAAAACCTGAATATACTAATTAGGGTGGAAAAAAGGTATAAATCTTCTCTTCCTTCCAACCTCCGATGGTTTAGAATGTTTCGCTTTTCGTCATTTATTTTTATGGTTTTAAATGTTTGGAAACTGTGAGACAATGAGCTGTTTCACTGCACCTGAGTGCAATAAAACCACGACAGCTGGAAAACCACCATGAACTTTGAGTAAATGTTGAATCTGTTCACACATCCGCCTCACAGAAGAAGAAGCACCCATGTCTGCCTTCACTGTTTCTAAGACTCTTTCTCTCCTGACTGACAGGCGTCACATTCAGCTGAAGTGGTCGGTCACTTGTCCCTTCGTCTCCTTTGTTGCTCACTTTGTTGCTCACTTTGTTGCTCACTTTGTTGCTCACTTTGTTGCTCACTTTGTTGCTCCTTGTTTTCTCACCCAAAACAACTGTCAAGATGGGAAAGTAGTGCATCAACAGCACACTCAACGAACAACCTCCTCTTTGTCTGAGACCCAGTAAAAAAGCCAGAACAGGACCTTCAAAAAGGTGTATGAGACCGAGACGGATCTCCAGTACTGCTTGGGGACATTTAGCTGTTTAAGATCTGAAAAACAACAACATGAGGATGGACCCACAATATAGACGTTGTCTACTTCCCACCATACTCATCCGGTCACTTATCTTCACTTTTGGAAGTGCATTTAAAGAAGAAAGAAGACTGATGTCTTTCCTGTCGCGCAGTAATCCGTCTCACGACATCAGCACCTTTCTGGCCCGGCCAGACCCTTAAAAGCTGTGAAATTGTTTTGACATTTCAAAGAAGAAAGACGTGGATGCACAGGTGTCCTCGGAGAGAGTCTTGACAGGCAGCCACATGCCCAAAGTTTCACACGATGGCATGGCGAGAATTCATCTCAGAGCAGCTTTACAATCCGTTCTGAGAGATATCGAAACACATTGCTGTGTTTTCTTTCTTTCATGGCATCGCGAACGATATATATTACGGGGTCTTTTTCAAATCAGGGAATTGCGGTCCGTCAATCTGTCCAGTGACAAACCCGTCACACAATCTGAGGTGTTTCTATCTGTTCGTCTGTCGGGCCGCTGAAGGAGGATTACATCCAGTCAGGGCCGGTGGCTCAGAGGCAACAGTCAGACGGATAAAAGTCAAAATAGTCCTCACGTCAAATCACAGAAGCCCATTTCAGACAGAGCTCTCCCTTCTGAATGATAAGACTGTGATCTCTTTCTTTCTCTGACCTTCCTCCTCTCACCCTCTCTCACGCTGTCTCTCTTTCTGTGTCTATATGAGTGATTCCCTGTGTGGCTCTCGCCCTTCTGCTCATCCCTCTCTTTCTTTCTTTCTTTCTTTCTTTCTTTCTTTCTTTCTGCCTCCCTCTCTCTCAGAAGTGCTGTGTAGGGGATAAAAGGTGGAGGAGAGGTGGAGCAGATGATGAAAGAGGTGGAGAGGGAAGTAAGAAGCGATGTTTAATCATGTTAAAACGGCTTCAGCACCCCCCCCCCCCCCTCTCTGTTTAGCATATACTTTTGAATGCCAACATTTTCTTTTTTTTTACAACCAATGCCAACGTTTTTATTTTTTTATTTTTGCTTTTGAAAATATCTGCACACTGCAGGGTTATGGAGGATACAATATTAGGATTAGGATGTTTTTTTATTAAAGAATAAAAACTAATTCAGCAATAAACTCATTGCACTTCCGATATTACTTTATTGCTTTTTAAAACATGCTCATTCAGCCTCATTTTGGTGGGAAAAGGGTTCAAGTCCTCTCCTTCTTCAACCTCTGAAGATATAGCGTATTTCTCTTTTCATCATTTAACTTAATTGTTTTAAATGCTCAGAAACTGTGAGACAATAAGCAGTTTCACTGCACCTGTCTGCAATAAAACCACCACAGCTGGAAAATATAAATGTTGAATCTGTTCGCACGTCGTCCACCTCACAGAAGAAGAAGCACCCATGCTAAAGGGTAATCAGACTAAATAATAGGTAATCATGAATAGGTAATCATACTAAAAGGTAATCAGAGCAGACTAGCATTTCTACTGAAAGATACAGACGCTAAAACTGAGCGTTTTAGACAAAGAGAGAAAACAGCAATATTCAGACGGACGAGAGGAGAAAAATGATGTGTTTTTTTGCACGTTAAAGTATGAAAAGATGTTCTCGTAGAAAGCCAAAATACAAGTAGGACCCTGGAAACCAGTATGACATGTCCCCTTTAATGTTTGACACTCTGCACATCCATCCATGGTGACATCGAACAGCTGAGGCAAGGCGTCCATTTCCAAATGGCAGAGTTAATGAACTGAAGAAGAGGATGCAGCGAGTGTGGTGAAGTCACAGGGAGCTGGCGTTAGTCAATACGGGCGCTAAAGACATTAGCAAAGACATTTACCCTTCACTTCTCCTGCCTCTCTGCCTCCCCCTCTCCCCCTCACCTTATTCTCTCAAACGTTCCAATCCACCTCCCTCAGTTTCTCTCTCTTTCTCCTCTCCTTTCCCCTACTCCCCTTAGAGAGCGATGCTGTGTTTCCCCCGACGACCATTTCACTTCCTGTACTGTAGCGCGCTCCTGTCCACTGCTCCCCTTGTTCCATCTCTATCTCACCCTTCCTCACGCCTCATCACCCCTCACCCCTGCTTCTTCAGGTGTTTTATTACAGACGGCTGGGTGGATGGATGCTACTTTGGCCGCTCTTTCTTCCACAGGCGCGCACACACATATGCAAACTTGACCACCTGTGGTGTGTATTAATTGTCTGTGGGCCCTGATGGGGGGTTAGTGAGGTGGAACAGCCTTGGTATTTGCTGACCTGCTGGGCCGTGAAATCTCCCTGCAGATGCGCACGCCTCATATCCATTTAAATAGATTCAAATAAACGACCTTACACTGTGGCTGAGATTGGACGGGAGCAAAGACGGATGGATGGAAGGACGGACAAAGAGAGAGGGAGGTGGATGAGATAGAAGGTGAAACGCCGTTAAATGAAGTTTTTTTCCCCTCCCATTCCCACAAAGCATGGGAATGTGATGATTGATGGCTCGGTGGCGGCGAGGCGTCGCGGCGCAGCGCTGATAGATGATGGAAGGTGCGCGCAGCGAGGGGGAACAGAAGGAGATTCCATTTCAGATCTGCCCCTCAGCTGATGCACGCGCACGCCAGTGCTCTATAATATGTAGATTGTGTTTAGCCTTTATCTTTTGAAGTGATGTGAGACGGTGGGGCAATAACACACACACACACACACACACACACACGCACACCAACGGCCCTTTAAATTAGTGTGTGCATGGCATGCACGCAACTACTTATGTTTGCTAAAATAATCTGTAATATTTATGACACTGTCGCATCTTTATTGGTCGAGGTCATGACTCAGATTGTGTTGGACTATTTCTTGATGTTTGTTTGGCTTGAGAAATGAATCTTTCAACACATCCTCATGCAGCATTTCCTATGATATCTTCAGAAAAATGACTACGTTTTCCTACGAAAGTGCAGCGACACCTGTCCATTTCCACTCGTTACATACACTTACATACACAGTGAGAACCTCCAGTGTTTTAACAGCCTTCTTAATTTGAACACGAACACAAAATACATATAAGCAATATATAGAAAAAACAAACACTTTTGAGTTGGACATTACTCTGTAAATACGTTAACTGTGACTTTCCCTCTCTTCCAGATGTGGAAGTTTATGCTGGCGGTTGAGGACTGCGTGCCTCTGGCACAAACAGCTGCCATGTGGAACATGTCCGCCTCTTTCACACCCTGCAAAAGCACCCAACGGTGGGCCAAAACGAATTCATAGAATTAGTTTGACTGGGAAAAGTTGGGTGACTTTTTTGAACACAAACTTGGGATGCATTCATATTCGTCTACCGGTGGTCACTCGCAAAATCAGTAGTTTGGGTTTGAGTGACACATCTCAACAGTTTATGTTGAGGTTAAAATAGTCATCTATATTATTGTGTAATGGAGCTTTCTCTGACAGACAGAAAAGAAAAGCTTCACAGCGAAAACCTAGACTTTACAAAACACATTCAAAAAAACGTAATGCAAACCATATTACATCCATACTTATCTCCACAGGATAATCTCATTCACCATCTCTTTCTTGCTCTCTTTTTTGGTTAAAATAGGTACATTTGTAATGTAAAATAAGCTTGTTAGATAACTTAATTGTTAACTAACGTATGTAAACAAAGCGACAGTAAAAGAAGTCAACGTTGGCTTGGTTTGATGCGGGACACAAACATCGGTCTCCTGGGTGAGAGTCCTGTTTTTGTTTGACCCGTCCAACCTCCCCCCCCCCTCTTTATACTACGTCAGTTGCTCTGATGGTCTGTTGACGTGGATGAGTTTACGTTAGTTAGTTGAAAGCCTGTGCGTCTCATACAGACTTGAAGGCTGACTGAGGTATCAGACGTCATAGAGCCACTGACCAAGCGTCCGCTGTTGACGAGTTGGGAGTGAGAACGGGTTGCATGATATCCAATAACACCACACAGCTGAAGTTGCTCAGGTGTGTTTGACTATTTCCAGTGTGGTGTGACGTCTGGTCTCAACATGCGGTTGGACTCGGCATCCGGCCCTTTTTAAAGAATGACACAGGACTGTGTAGAATGTCAAGCTACACAATAAGCCAGAAGACACGTCTACAGAGCTGCCCTTCCCAAAGCTTTTTTATCTGTCTCTTCGCTCTGTTCTTTTATTCATCGCTCTATTTCTGTTTCCTTGGTGGAAAGCACTGTTGGTGGAGGTCTAAACGCCCGGAGCCGACGGAGGGGATTTCAGGTGTCAAGGGAGGGAGAGAGGGAGTCAGGGAGGGATGTGAATAATAGATCAGAGAGGGGAAGAGAAAGTGGGAACGAGACAGGGGGGGGGGGGGGAGAGAATGAGGGAATCATAAAAGGTGCATGGAGAGAAAGAGAAACAGATATAAAGAGGGTGTCAAAAGAACCGAGAGACACATAAGCAGCCTGGGGAGCGAGACAGGAAGGAGGTAGGATTGAGTATTATCTTGGAGGGCGACCCGTGACGGGTGAACACATCCATAAAAGTCATGCATCTGTCCATCCGTTCATCTGCTCATCCGTTCATCTGCTCCTCCCTCCTCCCCGTCTCTTCCCTGCCTCCAGTGTGGTCAGGAGTTGTTGCATAAGACGGCGATTCATCTTTTATTGAGATTGGAAGCTTCCATGAAAATGTCTACCTTGTTCTTACAGGTTGAGTTTAAAAGCTCAAACCTGTAATCCAGCTAAAAATAAAAACCCACAACAAATATAATCATACAGGAGAAGCACGCTAGACTCAACTTTCTTCAATTAGTTCAGAAACATGTTTTTGTTGACTATTATTTGTACTTATAATTATAACTTAAAATTTGCTTATAATTTGAAATCAAAGGATATATTTAAAGGCCAATGATTATTCTTGCACCGATGCTGCAGATGCCCATTTTACTTAAATTAAATCATTTTTCCTGTAAATGTTCAAACTGTCAGAGACTCAAAAACTGTCCAAAATGAGCCAAACGGGTTAATTAAGAGTACAAATGAACTGCAGGTTTTATAAACTTGTTAATGCCATAAACTAAAATGCATCATGCTGGAGTGCGTTACAGTGTGTGGCAGGCCGGTCTCCTCCAGCATGCATAACAATACCTACGAAGAGTCATTTGAATGTGTGCCACAATATTTCGTATGTTGTCGAGGTAATCATGAAGGAGGACGCACACACAGGGCTGCAGCAGTCTTCATAGGTTTAGAAGAAGGTCGTCGTTTTAACCTGAACGATGACTACGGACTAAGTAGTCGTGTTGCTTAAACCCAACTGTCCTGTGAAGATGGAAGTTTATTTTGAAAAGACAGAAATGTACACGTGTCGCAGGCTTTCATCGGAAAACAAAACAGAAAAGGAGGAGAAACGTTTCATAGGAGCCGTTCTATGAGGACAAGTTGGTGTTTGAAGCATTCATCTGAAATACACATTGACTTTCCCGTCTTTAAAACAAAGTTCTGAAGTTCAGGAATGATGTTGGTTTATCACGACAGGACATTTGGTCGAAATGTATTTATATAGAACCGTACAAAAGTTCATTTATTTACACTGACAACATTGCTTATATTTTGGTATTAAATAACTGTACACATAGATAAACATCTTTCTATTTTGCCGTCTTTGTTTTCCAGAGGATTACCAGATTCAGCCTTTTTTTTCATCACCTATGTAAGAACCACGCTTGGTGTCTTTCAAGAAAGATGTCCTCCCGTCTTGGTATCCACAGAACAAATAACAATCGATGTCAGGAGACCAATTAAAGCATAAAAAACAAGATGAAAGAAGGAGGGAAGACTTGTTCCTTACCTGAGCAGATCAATTTCATCAGCATGAACCCCCTGTTCACAGTCTTTCCTATTGGCACATCTCAACAGGCAGGAAGCCCACTTCAACTGGTCTCTACCGCACAGGGCTGCTACGTACGTAACTACAAAGACACAGAGAGAGACGAGAGAGAGAGAGATCAGCACATGAGTGAGAAGACGATGTGGGGAGAAAAGAAACAGCAGGCAGGTGGATGGAGAATGAGAGAAATAAACCAAGAGAGAAGCTGAGCGAGAGAGAGAGCGACTGATGTGCGAGTCACAACCTCCAAGCCCGGCTGTTTATAAAGCCCCAGGCAGTGTGTGTGTAGGTGTGTATTTCTGTGTGTGTGTGTGTGTGTGTGTGTGTGTGTGTGTGTGTTTGTGTGTGTGTGAGGCAGTCAAGTGACCACCCACGCCACCCTGTGTGTGAATACGTGTGTGTGTTCATTGCTCTTTCCGGAACATGGCCACAGGGTTCAAATGTTCCAATCAATACCTGAACCACGCACACACACACACACACACACACACACACACACACACACATAAATGCATACAGTATATACGCAAATACTACTACTTTACTAAAGAGGTGTAAGAATACGTAGAAAATATGAAAATACCGTAAAAACAAACTACACATGTAAATGAAGGTTTTCCCAATTGAATACACTTTAATGTTAACGTTAGGCTACAAACAAATTAAAACATGGTCACATGATGAGTTTACACAACTAGACTGTGAAGGCCGACTGTAGTGTTTCTTTAGACACGTAAAGTTCATCAGAGGGGTATTTGCTGGTATATGTCTAGAACATGTCGTAGAACAAAGCATTACATTCTCAAAAGTGAAAAGATGCTGACTCATGTCCTCTTTTTAGGACTCATTCCTGCAGCCCTACAATGATCCCATTGTGGGAGTTATTTATTTAGGACATTTTAACTGAGATTTGTGAAAATTCTTCATTCATAATTTTTACAGTTTCCTCTTCATGTTCTCGTAATCTGCCAGTTTTCACTCTCTGCCGAATTTCGTTAGTTTCTTTTCATGTTTGTGGCATTTTATTTTTTGGAGTTTTCTTATTAATTTGCTTGTCTTAGAGATCATCGCCATCGATCACAGGCCTATTAAAACACATGTCGAGACATTGTTATGTGTTCGTGGTCTCGACAAATAGAATTGAGCTGAGTAAACCCGTTCACGGGTGTCAAACACTCTGTCACTGTCGAGTCATGGCGATGAGATGTCATGCCGCACTTCCGCTAATTCTGATAAATCATCAATGCGTGGAAAATCGAATCCCTCACTTCCTGTGTGTGTGTGTGTGTGTGTAGGTGTGTGTAGGTGTGTGTGTGTGTGTGTGTGACTCATGTGAACCTACGATGCATTCTGCTTTGTTGTTACATAACTGTTCCTGCTCACACAGATATTACAGACAACACAGCTAGACTGAACTATCTCTCTCCCTCACACACACACACACACACACACACACAGTACAAGACTGGGGTGAGAACAACCCTGTGTGTGTGTGTGTGTGTGTGTGTGTGTGTGTGTGTGTGTGTGTGTGTGTGTGTGTGATTGTGTGACGGAGAGAAAAAACAGAACTCAGGATTTGTGTCATCTCCAATCCAACTTTGCAACGCAGGAAGAACTGAAGCAGCTACAGCATGAGGAGTGAGTGAGGGATGAAAACACAACATGACCGCTTCTAAATTACAGTAAATGAGCTTCATATTATATATTTATATATTTATATCACAGAACTAGAAAAGAGCACTCAGGTGCAGGTTTGTCTCCCTCTAGCCTCCAACACATCGAAGAAAACAAAAACAGGGATTTAGGGATTTATTTATTCATCTCGTATCATGGAATTCATCTGCAGATGCTCCAGTTCAAAGATGTACCAAACTTTTCTATGGATGTCAAATGTTTTGAGCTGAAGACCTGCAACAGACTCGGTACGGCTTGGTTTTAGACTAGCCCATTGCCGGGAAATGCCTTTCAGCTATGAAGCAGGTGTTGATCACTTGCTGCGCCTACTTAAGAGCAGTGAGGAGTCAAAGACACAACACAGCAGTCAATAAAATACCACGAGAGGTCCTCGAGCAGACGGTCATGAATGAGCACAGAACATATCAGGGTGATGGGTCCAGTAGTATGGGAGATTAGCTGCGGACAGACAGAAAGACACACACACACACACAAACACACACACATATGGCTGAACACATGACCCCCACCAGGCTTACGGCCGGTAATAACACAGCTCCTCCTGGGCTGCGTGTTGTGTAACATGATAGAGTGATCAGAGTTTTGTGATATTATTGATTCATTGTTATTGTCAGATTGTTATTCTTTAATAATATGATGAATAAATGCATTTTTATTGGACAAGAATGCAATTCCACATGCTATTCCTGTAAGTGCAGAGGCCATCTTTGCTCATTCTGGTATTTAGTTCAGCGATGAAGTAACGTCAGTTGAGCTCATTGTTCCCATATCTTTGTGCTGCTCCACACAGCAGGAAGACCTCTGCATCAGACGAGTTTAAAGACACATTTCAGGCCTTTCAGCTGCTGCATCGGAGCGTCATTATGAGCTGATTACTGTCACCACAAACTGAGCCTCATTTTAAGCAGAAGGCTGACGTTTTATATCGTCTAACAGCTGCACTGTGACCTTTGCTCTTCAGACGCTGGATGAAGCTGAGGATTACGAGTTTCCAAGATTGTCACAGTGATTTTATTTAACCTCCAACATGTAGCAGACATACAGTAAAGCTCACTGCGTCATGTGATGCATTTGCAGAACGAATGAGAGACAAGGAGATTTTTATAGACTTGAATGCAGTTTCATAATGAGAATGATATCATTTCTCTTCTGACTTGCTTATGGTTGCCAGCAGAAGGCTACTGCCAATTTCTCAAAATCACATATAAATGTCCTTAGAGAGTTTGGTTTGAGATATAAAAAGGCTTCTGGACATCCTCACTGGACAGTAGGAGCACAGTCAATAATGCTCGCTGTAGATTGCACAGAAGCTCTACTCGTCTGCATGCAAGACAAAGCAGACTGCACACACATGATGACAAACAGATGAGAGTACTGCACTGTTCTCTCAGAGTAGCAAAGGCAGAAGTAGCGTGACATTACGATACTGTACGATCACAGAACGTCTTAGAGAGGACGTTGCTGACAGATGTTGACAGATGTTGGAGCCAAAACACAAAACTCCAGACAATTTTGGACAATGATGTGAAGGAAGCGTTTGGAGTATATTCAGAAGCAATGAGGAGAAACTTTTCGTAGGATATGATACAAACCGTTTTATGAGTATAAGTTGCCTAATTGAACCAACGCTTAACCACAGAGTAATGCTGTTGTGAGGACTTGATGAAATGGGAAAGAAAATTGGAAAAGCAATTATTGTAAAGGTAACTTGTCAAGTTGCCACAAAAAACACATTTCTAAGGTGTAACACCAGCGCTGGTAGCAAAACATGTCTGTGCAGAGCTTGTACAACTCTAGAGGTTAGGCAAGAGGAAAGAAGGGGGGGGGGCAGGACAGTCAGAGACACTGAGGGAGTAATGTATTGCCTGTAGCCACAACAGCACTCCATCATTTCTTCATCTTTTTGGTATTTCCTCTCTCTCTGCCCCTCCGTCCCTCCTCTCATCCATCTCCTCCCAGCTCTCTCTGACAGTCCATTTGGCCCACACAGCCCTGTCATCCATTCAACATGTCG